>NC_059091.1:22285969-22358679 GCF_020497125.1 Mauremys mutica | reverse complement strand
GGTGTGGGGGGGGGGTGAGAGAGCCCAGCACTGGCGGCGGCAGGGAGGTGCGCAAGTGCGGTGGGGGAGGGCACTGGACTGGGGGGGGTGAGAAATGTGAGAGCCCCGGGCTGGGGGCGGGGCCGTGCGGTGGTGGGGGAGGGCACTGATGGGGGGGGGTGAGAGCCCAGGGCTGGGGCGGCAGGGGATGCGGGGGGTGGGGGGGGGCACTGATTGGGGCAGTGAGAGCCCAGGGCTGGGGCGCCAGCGGGAGTGCGGGGTGGGGGAGGGCACTGGATGGGCTGGTTGAGAGCCCCAGCGCTGAGGGCGCCAAGGGGGTGCGGGGGGGGCGAGGCCACTGATGGGGGGGGTGAGAGCCCTCAGGGCTGGGGCGCCAGGGGGTGGCGGGTGAGTAGGAGGGAACTGATGGGGGGGTGAGAGCCCAGGGCGTGGTGGCGGCGCAGGGGTGTTGGGTGCGGAGGTGGTGGGAGGGCACTGATGGGGCGGTGAGAAGCCCCAGGGCTGTGGGCGCCAGTGGGTGCGAGTGGGGGAGGGCAACTGATGGGGGGGGTGAGAGCCCAGGGCTGGGCGGCATGGGGTGTGGCGGGCGTGGGGGAGGGGCACTGATGGGGGGGGTCAGGAGCCCTAGGGCTGGGGCGCCAGGGTGGGGTGCGGGTGGGGAGGGCACTGATGGGCGGTGAGATGGAGAGCCCAGGGCTGGGGCGCTCAGGGGGTGCGGGTGTGGGTGAAGGGCACTGATGGGGGGCTGAGGAGCCCAGGGCTGGTGGCGGCCAGGGGGTGCGGGTGGGGGAGGGCACTGATGGGCGGTGAGAGCCCAGGGCTGGGGCGCCAGGGGGTGCGGGTGGGGGAGGGCACTGATGGGGGGGTGAGAGCCCAGGGCTGGGGCGCCAGGGGGTGCGGGTGGGGGAGGGAACTGATGGGGGGGGTGAGAGCCCAGGGCTGGGGCGCCAGGGGTGCGGGTGGGGGGGGCACTTTTGGGGGGGTGAGAGCCCAGGGCTGGGGCGCCAGGGGGTGCGGGTGGGGGAGGGCACTGATGGGCGGTGAGAGCCCAGCGCTCGGGCGCCAGGGGGTGCGGGTGGGGGAGGGCACTGATGGGGCGGTGAGAGCCCAGGGCTGGGGCGCCAGGGGGTGCGGGTGGGGGAGGGCACTGATGGGGGGGTGAGAGCCCAGGGCTGGGGCACCAGGGGTGCGGGTGGGGGAGGGCACTGATGGGGGGGTCAGAGGCCAGGGCTGGGGCGGCAGGGGGTGGGGGGGTGGGCACTGATGGGGCGGTGAGAGCCCAGGGCTGGGGCGTCAGGGGGTGCGGTTGGGGGAGGGCAATGATGGGGGGGGTCAGAGCCCAGGGCTGGAGCACCAGGGGGTGCGGGTGGGGGAGGGCACTGATGGGGCGGGGGGAGCCCAGGCGTGGGGCGCCAGGGGGGTGCGGGTGGGGGAGGGCACTGATGGGGGGTGAGACCCCAGGGCTGGGGCGCCAGGGGGTGCGGGTGGGGGAAGGCACTGATGGGGGGGTGAGAGCCCAGGACTGGGGCGCCAGGGGGTGGGGGTGGGGGAGGGCACTGATGGGTGGTGAGAGCCCAGGGCTGGGGCACCAGGGGGTGCGGGTGGGGGAGGGCACTGATGGGGGGGTGAGAGCCAGGGCTGGGGCGCCAGGGGGTGCGGGTGGGGGAGGGCACTGATGGGGGGGTGAGAGCCCAGGGCTGGGGCGCCAGGGGGTGCGGGTGGGGGAGGGCACTGATGGGGGCATGAGAGCCCAGCACTGGGGCGCCAGGGGTGCGGGTGGGGGAGGGCACTGATGGGGGGGTGAGAGCCCAGGGCTGGGGCGCCAGGGGGTGCGGGAGGGGGAGGGCACTGATGGGGGGGTGAGAGCCCAGGGCTGGAGCACCAGGCGGTGCAGCACTGGGAGGGAACTGATGGGGGGGTGAGAGCCCAGGGCTGGGGCGCCAGGGGGTGCGGGTGGGGGAGGGCACTGATGGGGGGGTGAGAGCCCAGGGCTGGGGGCGCCCGGGGGTGCGGGTGGGGGAGGGCACCGATGGGGGGTGAGAGCCCAGGGCTGGGGCGCCAGGGGGTGCGGGTGGGGGGGGCACCGGAGGGGGGGGTGAGAGCCCAGGGCTGGGGCGCCAGGGGGTGCGGGTTTGGGGAGGGCACTGATGGGGGGGTGAGAGCCCTGGGCTGGGGCGCCAGGGGGTGCGGGTGGGGGAGGCACTGATGGGGGGGTCAGAGGCCAGGGGCTGGGGCGGCAGGGGGTGGGGGAGGGCACTGATGGGGCGGTGAGAGCCCAGGGCTGGGGCGGCAGGGGGGGCGGGTGGGGGAGGGCATTGATGGGGGGGTCAGAGCCCAGGGCTGGGGCGCCAGGGGGTGCGGGTGGGGGAAGGGCACTGATGGGGGGTGAGAGCCCAGGGCTGGGGCGCCAGGGGGTGCGGGTGGGGGAGGGCACTGATGGGGCGTGAGAGCCCAGGGCTGGGGCGCCAGGGGGTGCGGGTGGTGGGAGGGCACTGATGGCGGGGGTGAGAGCCCAGGGCTGGGGCGCCAGGGGGTGCGGTAGTGGGGGAGGGCACTGATGGGGGGCGTGAGAGCCCAGCACTGGGGCGCCAGGGGGGTGCGGGTGGGGGAGGGCACTGATGGTGGGGGTGAGAGCCCAGGGCTGGGGCGGCAGGGGGTGCGGGTGGGGGAGGGCAACTGATGGGGGGGTGAGAGCCCAGGGCTGGGGCGCCAGGGGGTGCGGGTGGGGGAGGGCACTGATGGGTGGTGAGAGCCCAGGGCTGGGCGGCAGGGGGTGCGGGTGGGGGAGGGCACTGATGGGCGGTGAGAGCCCAGGGCTGGGGCGCCAGGGGGTGCGGGTGGGGGAGGGCACCGATGGGGGGGTGAGAGCCCAGGGCTGGGGCGCCAGGGGGTGCGGGTGGGGGAGGGCACTGATGGGGGCGTGAGAGCCCAGGGCTGGGGCGCCAGGGGGTGCGGGTGGGGGAGGGCACTGATGGGGGGGTGAGAGCCCAGCACTGGGGCGCCAGGGGGTGCGGGTGGGGGAGGGCACTGATGGGGGCGGGAGAGCCCAGGGCTGGGGCGCCAGGGGGTGCGGGTGGGGGAGGGGCACTGATGGGGGGGCGAGAGCCCAGGGCTGGGGCGCCAGGGGGTGCGGGTGGGGGAGGGCACTGATGGGGGGGTGAGAGCCCAGGGCTGGGGCGCCAGGGGGTGCGTGGTGGGGGAGGGCACTGATGGGGGTGGTGAGAGCCCAGGGCTGGGGCGCCAGGGGGTGCGGGTGGGGACTGATGGGGGGGTGAGAGCCCAGGGCTGGGGCGCCCGGGGGGGCGCGTGGGTGAGGGCACTGATGGGGGGGGTCAGAGCCCAGGGCTGGGGCGCCAGGGGGTGCGGGTGGGGGAGGGCACTGATGGGTGGTGAGAGCCCAGGGCTGGGGTGGCAGGGGATGCGGGTGGGGGAGGGCACTGATGGGGGGGTCAGAGCCCAGGGCTGGGGTGCCAGGGGGTGCGGGTGGGGGAGGGCACTGATGGGTGGTGAGAGCCCAGGGCTGGGGCGCCGGGGGTGCGGGTGGGGGAGGGCACTGATGGGCGGTGAGAGCCCAGGGCTGGGGCGCCAGGGGGTGCGGGGTGGGGGGGGGCACTGATGGGGGGTTGAGAGCCCAGGGCTGGGGCGCCGGGGGTGCGGGTGGGGGAGGGCACTGATGGGCGGTGAGAGCCCAGGGCTGGGGCGCCAGGGGGTGCGGGTGTGGGGGCGGGCACTGATGGGTGGTGAGAGCCCAGGGCTGGGGCACCAGGGGGTGCGGGTGGGGGAGGGCACTGATGGGGGGGGGGGTCAGAGCCCAGGGCTGGGGCGCCAGGGGGCGGGTGGGGGAGGGCACTGATGGGGGGGGTGAGAGCCCCAGCGCTGGGGCGCCAGGGGGTGCGGGTGGGGGAGGGCACTGATGGGGCGGTGAGAGCCCAGGGCGTGGGCGGCAGGGGGTGCGGGTGGGGGAGGGCACTGATGGGGGGGGTGAGAGCCCAGGGCTGGGGCGCCAGGGGATGCGGGTGGGGAGGGCACTGATGGGGGGGGTGAGAGCCCAGGGCTGGGGCGGCAGGGGGTGCGGGGTGGGGGAGGGCACTGATGGGGGGGGGGGTGAGAGCCCAGGGCTGGGGCGGCAGGTGGGTGCGGGTGGGGGAGGGCACTGATGGGGGGGTGAGAGCCCAGGGCTGGGGCGCCAGGGGGTGCGGGTGGGGGAGGGCACTGATGGGGGGGGTGAGAGCCCAGGGCTGGGGCGCCAGGGGGTGCGGGTGGGGGAGGGCACTGATGGGGGGGTGAGAGCCCAGGGCTGGGGCGGCAGGGGGTGCGGGTGGGGGAGGGCACTGATCGGGGGGGTGAGAGCCCAGCGCTGGGGCGCCAGGGGATGCGGGTGGGGGAGGGCACTGATCGGGGGGGTGAGAGCCCAGCGCTGGGGCGACAGGGGATGCGGGTGGGGGAGGGCACTGATCGGGGGGGTGATAGCCCAGCGCTGGGGCGTCAGGGGGTGCGGGTGGGGGAGGGCACTGATGGGGGGGGTGAGAGCCCAGCACTGGGGCGCCAGGGGTGCGGGTGGGGCAGGGCACTGATGGGCGGTGAGATCCAAGGGCTGGGGCGCCAGGGGGTGCGGGTGGGGGAGGGCACTGATGGGGGGGTGAGAGCCCAGGGCTGGGGCGCCAGGGGGTGCGGGTGGGGGAGGGCACTGATGGGGGGGTGAGAGCCCAGGGCTGGGGCGCCAGGGGGTGCGGGTCGGGACTGATGGGGGGGGTGAGAGCCCAGGGCTGGGGTTGGGGGGCAGCCAAAAATTTTTTTGCTTGGGGCAGCAAAAACCCCAGAGCCGGCCCTGGCAGGGAGCCCCCCCGGCCCTTCCCGCGGTTCCTTTCTAGACGCACTGACGGCTCCTTGGCCTGCGTAGCTGACACCACACGCACCACGGCCCCCCAGGCTCGGCAGCGCTGCCCACTGCTGCCAGACCTAACAGTTATTTCATCGGGGGGGGGGCATTAGGGGCCTGCATCACCTGCCAGTGTAGCAACGCCCGCCCCGGCTCCCGTCTGCGGAGCTGCTTCCTCTGACTACGGCTTGCTGTGCAGCACAAGGGGGTCTGGGGGTCAGAGCCCGGGGCTGCAAGGCAGGACGGCCTGGGAGGGGAGTGGGGTCTAGTGGTTAGAGCAGGGGGCTGCGAGGCAGGACGCCTGGGTTCTATCCCAGCTCTGGGAGGGGAGTGGGGTCTAGTGGTTAGAGCAGGGGGACGGGGAGTCAGGACTCCTGGGTTCTGTCCCCAGCTCTGGGAGGGGAGTGGGGTCTAGTGGTTAGAGCGGGGGGGGGGGGAGGAATCGGGATTCCTGGGTTATTTTCCCAGCCGCAACATATCCACCCACCACCCACCAGCCCAACATGTGCACAGCCTGACGCCCCCTCCCCCGGCCCCCAACACACACAGTCCCCCACAACCCGCCCCCCATGCAGTCCCTACAGCCTCCCCCCCCAACACACGTCCATTGCCCCGTCACACTGAAATACCCCTCCACCGAGGGGCTGCCCGCCCCCCCCCCTGTGACGCGGGGGAAGGGTCTGTGAACGCTGCGTGGGGAGTGCGGCCTGGGCCGGCTGCAGGGGAGTTTTGCGGGACTGGCTCTGGGGAAGGGAGGGCACCTGAGCAGGTAACAGGAGAACCGGGGCGGGGGGGTTGGAGCCAGGTGACACCTCGGCCCGGGAACCTGGACAAAGGCAGGGGGGGCTGGGCCAGACGCAGGGCCGGCGCTTCCATTTAGGCGACCTAGGCGGTCGCTTAGCACACCAGGATTTGGGGGGGGGGGAATTCGGCGGCGGGCGGGGGGGAGGGTCCTTCCGCGCTCCGGGTCTTCGGTAGCAATTCTGCGGCGGGTCCTTCAGTCGCTCCGGGACCCGTCGCTGAAGTGCCCTGAAGACCGGGAGCGCGGAAGGCCCCCCCCCCGCAGAACTGCCGCCTACGACCGGGAGCGCGGAAGGACCCCCCCCCGCAGAACTGCCGCCAACGACCGGGAGCGCGGAAGGACCCCCCCCGCGGAACTGCCGCCAACGACCGGGAGCGCGGAAGGACCCCCCCCCCCGCAGAACTGCCGCCAACGACCGGGAGCAGGGAAGGACCCCCCCCCGCAGAACTGCCGCCAACGACCGGGAGCGCGGAAGGACCCCCCCCGCAGAACTGCCGCCAACGACCGGGAGCGCGGAAGGACCCCCCCCCGCAGAACTGCCGCCAACGACCGGGAGCGCGGAAGGACCCCCCCCGCAGAACTGCCGCCAACGACCGGGAGCGCGGAAGGACCCCCCCCCGCAGAACTGCCGCCAACGACCGGGAGCGCGGAAGGACCCCCCCCGCGGAACTGCCGCCAACAACCGGGAGCGCGGAAGGACCCCCCCCCGCAGAGCTGCCGCCAACGACGGGGAGCGCGGAAGGACCCCCCCCCCCGCAGAACTGCCGCCAACGACCGGGAGCGCGGAAGGACCCCCCCCCGCAGAACTGCCGCCAACGACGGGGAGCGCGGAAGGACACCCCCCCCCCCCGGAGAACTGCCGCCAACGACCGGGAGCGCGGAAGGACCCCCCCCCGCAGAACTGCCGCCAACGACCGGGAGCGCGGAAGGACCCCCCCCCGCAGAACTGCCGCCAACGACCGGGAGCGCGGAAGGACCCCCCCCGCAGAACTGCCGCCAACGACCGGGAGCGCGGAAGGACCCCCCCCCGCAGAACTGCCGCCAACGACCGGGAGCGCGGAAGGACCCCCCCCCCGCAGAGCTGCCGCCAACGACGGGGAGCGCGGAAGGACCCCCCCCCCGCAGAACTGCCGCCAACGACCGGGAGCGCGGCAGGACCCCCCCCCGCAGAAACTGCCGCCAACGCCGGGGCGCGCGGACGGACCCCCCCCCCCCCCCCGCAGAACTGCCGCCAACGACCGGGAGCGCGGAAGGACCCGCCCCCGCAGAACTGCCGCCAACGACGGGGAGCGCGGAAGGCCCCCCCCCCCCAGAACTGCCACCAACGACCGGGAGCGCGGCAGGACCCCGCCCAGGGCCCCGCTCCTGGCCAGACGGCTGGGGGGAGTTTCAGTTTGGAGCTGGCTGGGAAAAGGGAGGGGAGCCCAGATGGGGCTCTGGCCTCCCTGCCCCCCGCCCAGTGGACCTAACTGGGGGGGTCCTGTGGTCTGTCCCGGCAAGGCCTGTCTCAGACCATGTTCCTGTCGCCCAAATAAACCGGCTGTTTTCCTGGCTGGCTGAGAGTCCGGGGAACCGCAGGGAGCCGGGGGGGCAGGGCCCGGACCCCCCCCCCCCGTGACACACACACACTGCACAGGGCACCCCGAGAAAGGGCTGCGGGACGGCTCAGCTTCACCAACAAAACCCTGTTTATTGTCACTTCCAAGGCCCCCGCCCGGCTTAGCGATCACAGGCCGGGGGGGGGGGGGGGGGGACGGGCCGCAGACGGGGCCCCGCCCCACGCGAGAACGGTGCCCCGAGGCGGGTGAATGACCACGCCGCGCCGGCAAACCCGGGTCCCCGCAAGTCGGGCCACATCCCTCCATCTGCCCCTCCCCCTTTCTCCTGCCGGGCCCCTGGGGGGGTGGTGGCAGCGGGAGCCGGGGGGTTGGTCGGCAGGACGCGGGCCGCCGGGGTTGCCGGTGTTTGGGGGGGGGGGGGGGGGGGACGAAATGCCAGGTCTGAGCTGGCACTGGGCAGCGCGGTCGCCCCCCTCGACCTCCAGAGAACAGGCCGGAGAATCCCCCGGCATCGGGCCCGGGGAGGCGGGTTTGAGTTCGGGGCTGGGCTCCGGCGTGTGCCAGGGTAAATGCTCCAGGCCAGCCCTGCCCCCGGCAGCCCAGGGGCAATCGGCAGCCAGGCCTGGAGGGGTCGCGGGTGGGGCAGAGTCTGGTGTAACTTCACGGCCAGATCCTCAGCTGGTGCAAGCTGGTGTCTCCCTGACCGGCCCTACTGGCCTTAGACCATAACCAGGATTGGGGCCCCCTTGTGCTGGAGGCTGCCCAGACCCCAGCTGAGATATCGGGGGCCCCCCATTGTGCCAGGGGCTGCCCAGACCCCAGCTGAGATATCGGGGGCCCCCCACTGTGCCAGGGGCTGCCCAGACCCCAGCTGAGATATCGGGGGCCCCCCATTGTGCCAGGGGCTGCCCAGACCCCAGCTGAGATATCGGGGGGCCCATTGTGCCAGGGGCTGCCCAGACCCCAGCTGAGATATCGGGGGCCCCCCATTGTGCCAGGGGCTGCCCAGACCCCAGCTGAGATATCGGGGGGCCCATTGTGCCAGGGGCTGCCCAGACCCCAGCTGAGATATCGGGGGCCCCCCATTGTGCCAGGGGCTGCCCAGACCCCAGCTGAGATATCGGGGGCCCCCCATTGTGCCAGGGGCTGCCCAGACCCCAGCTGAGATATCGGGGGCCCCCCATTGTGCCAGGGGCTGCCCAGACCCCAGCTGAGATATCGGGGGCCCCCCATTGTGCCAGGGGCTACCCAGACCCCAGCTGAGATATCGGGGGGCCCCATTGTGCCAGGGGCTGCCCAGACCCAGACAGTCCCTGCCCCAACGAGCTCACAATCTAAACAAAGGGCGAGGGGGAAACTGAGGCACAGACCGGGCAGTGACTTGTGCAGAGTCACCAGCCGGCCAGGGGCAGAGCAGGGGACAGCCCGCAGGTGTCCTGAGTCCCAGCCCGGTGGCCTGTCCCCCGACACCCCCACTGTGGGTCCCGCCCCTCCCCTGACAGACAGACACTGGAGACAAACGTGGCCGGAGAGGTCGGAGTCCAGCCTGGTTTGGGGGTGAGCCAGTGGGGGGGGGTTAATAAATTAGTATCGAGGGGGGAGGGTTAATTCCTCACTAGGGCAGAAATGTCAGTCATGAAACAAGGGATCGAGAAGGAGTTTGAGATTCTCCACTGGAAATCGTCCGAAAACCCCGATCCCGGCGCCGACCGGAGCGAGACCTGCCGCCGGCGGCTACTTCAGAGTCACTGGGCGCGTGGAAATGCCTAGAAACCCAGGCTGAGATCAAGGGGTGCTGGCTGGGCCTGGCTGAGATTGGGGGCCCCCGGCCGTGCCGGGCGCTGCCCAGGCTGAGATCGGGGGCCCCCGGCCGTGCCGGGCACTGCCCAGGCTGAGATTGGGGGCCCCCACCCCAGCCGTGCCGGGCGCTGCCCAGGCTGAGATCGGGGGCCCCCACCCCGGCCGTGCCGGGAGCTGCCCAGGCTGAGATCGGGGGCCCCGGCCGTGCCGGGAGCTGCCCAGGCTGAGATCGGGGCCCCCGGCCGTGCTGGGAGCTGCCCAGGCTGAGATCGGGGTCCCCGGCCGTGCCGGGAGCTGCCCAGGCTGAGATTGGGGCCCCTGGCCGTGCCGGGAGCTGCCCAGGCTGAGATTGGGGCCCCCGGCCGTGCCGGGAGCTGCCCAGGCTGAGATCGGGGCCCCCGGCCGTGCCGGGAGCTGCCCAGGCTGAGATTGGGGCCCCCGGCCGTGCCGGGAGCTGCCCAGGCTGAGATCGGGGTCCCCGGCCGTGCCGGGAGCTGCCCAGGCTGAGATTGGGGCCCCCGGCCGTGCCGGGAGCTGCCCAGGCTGAGATTGGGGGCCCCAGCCGTGCCGGGAGCTGCTCAGGCTGAGATCGGGGGCCCCGGCCGTGCCAGGAGCTGCCCAGGCTGAGATCGGGGTCCCCGGCCGTGCTGGGAGCTGCCCAGGCTGAGATCGGGGTCCCCGGCCGTGCCGGGCGCTGCCCAGGCTGAGATTGGGGCCCCCGGCCGTGCCGGGCGCTGCACAGATACAGAGGGTGGGACAGGCTTGCCCCAAAGAGCTCCCACTCTGAAGAGAGAAGGCACAGATGAAGGGGCATTGTCCCCCTTTAACAGACAGGGAAACTGAGGCACAGAGGCAGGGACTAGACCCCGGGTCTCTGGGGCCCCAGTGGTAGGTTTAGCTGGGGGCTGACCTGTGGGAGAGACACCCCTGCTGGGACCCGTGTGCCCTCCCAGCTCCCCCCGCCACTGCAGGGGCCAGGGCTTTATGGCCGGGGGGTGCTATGGCCAGGAGGCGTCTGGGAGGGAGGGGCCAGGGTCAGACTGCAGGATCCTGGGGCACAGGGGTGTCCTCAAAAGCTACGTAGACCCCTTGGCCCTCGGGGGTTCAGTGCAGATGGGCCCCCCCCAGCCCAGTAGTGTGGGGCTCCTCCCACTTTTTGCAGGAGTGGGAGGGGGCGCGGGGGCCTGCGGAAGCCGTTCACGTGGCCCTACCATGGCTCCCTGCTCTGCCCCATGGGACCCCCCACCCAGCTGGAGCCTCTGCGCCCCTTATGCATGGACACGCAGGCCCCCCCAAGGACACCCCTAGCTGGGGGTTGGGCAGCCTTAGCCCCCTGCGAGGGGCACTGCCAGCCCCACAGACGGGCCCCACCGGGCTCCCAGCCAGACGTCCCGTGTTCAGTGCCAGTCCCGGTGCCCCATGGGTTTCCTGGGTGCCTGGGGCATATGCCAGTCTGTGATCTCCATGAGTGTCCGAGGTGCCCGCCCGTGCCTGGCGCTCCGTGGGGGTCAGTCCGGGTGCCTGGCGGGCACGTGCCAGGCCAGGGGGTTCCTGTGGCTGTGGGCTCTGATGGGAACTAGCGTGGATCGTCCAGCTCTTGGGGCCCCCGGCCGTGCCCCCTGGGGAAGTCCAGCTCCCGCTCAGTCGCCGTGGCCGCAGGCCGGCTGGCGCTCCTGGGGCCGGCAGAAGGCCCGGTAGAAGCCCCGGACAATCTTGTACATCCAGACCAGGTTGAGGACCTCCAGGGCCAGGCTGGGCGCAATCCAGGCCACCTGCACGGCGAGCCCCAGGCGGGCGTACTCGGGCGTGCCGTACCAGGCCAGCACGCGGGCGTAGTAGCTGGGGATGACGGCGATGCGCACCAGGAAGAAGACCACGGTCATGGCCAGGCCGTTGGCCAGGACGAACCAGGAGGAGCGGGGCTGCCCCACGGTGTCAAAGAACCACCTGGGCCACGACAAAGGAGCGCCGTCACTTTAAACAGCCCCGGGCCCCGCCCCCTCCAGCTCCTGGAGTCACATGATCACATCAGCGCTCTCATTAAGCCGGAGGGGTAACTGACGCTGCCTGAGTTTGCCGAGAGCCTGAGCCAATTGCCCAGCCCGGGTCAAGGGTGAAGCTGCCCTGATGCAAGTCAAAGGGGTGTTAACTCCCAGCCCCACTGATCTAGGGTCACTGCCTGCCCTACCCTTCAGCCCGCCTCCCCACACTGTGCATCCCAGCATCCTCTGGGGCAGCGGCCCCATCCCCATCCCCCAGCGCCTCGGGAAAATCTGAATCCGGGTCCCACTGGGACGCTCAGGCACCTTCGAGCCCCCCAGCTCCAGCCCCCCCGGGCCCCCCCCCGACTCACCGCAGGTTGACGAATGGGGTGGAGAGCTCAGACAGGAGGCGGAAGTTGGCGAAATAGGGCAGCACCCCTCGGCTCTGGGGGAGAGAGAGGCCGTTACTCCCCTGCCCCAGGGGGCTCGCGGGCGGGACCCCCCCCCAGCAGAGAGAAGGGGACGGATCCTCCGCCCCAGGCCTGCTCGGGAACCACCCCCGAGACGGGGGGCGCCGAGCTGGGCCCCCGCAGGAAGAAAGGCAGGAAAAGAGCACGGGGTGGGGTGGGGGGGGTGGGGGGGGTCACTGGACTCACAGACCCCAAGGCAGAGTCACTTCCCTGAGGACCTAGAGCCATGAGCAGAGTCCACCCCCCGCAGCCCTGCTGGTGCCCCTCACTCCCGACCCGCAGCCCCCGCTAGCCCAGCCCTGCCAGTGCCCCTCACTCCCGACCCGCAGCCCCCGCTAGCCCAGCCCTGCTGGTGCCCCTCACTCCCGACCCGCAGCCCCCGCTAGCCCAGCCCTGCCAGTGCCCCTCAGTCCCGACCCCCAGACCCTCGCTAGCCCAGCCCTGCCAGTGCCCCTCACTCCCGACCCCCAGACCCTGGCTAGCCCAGCCCTGCCAGTGCCCCTCAGTCCCGACCCCCAGACCCTGGCTAGCCCAGCCCTGCCAGTGCTCCTCAGTCCCGACCCCCAGACCCTCGCTAGCCCAGCCCTGCCAGTGCCCCTCACTCCCGACCCCCAGACCCTCGCTAGCCCAGCCCTGCCAGTGCCCCTCAGTCCCGACCCCCAGACCCTCGCTAGCCCAGCCCTGCCAGTGCTCCTCAGTCCCGACCCCCAGACCCTCGCTAGCCCAGCCCTGCCAGTGCTCCTCAGTCCCGACCCCCAGACCCTCGCTAGCCCAGCCCTGGGATCCTGCCCCCCACCCCAGCCCTGCCAGTGCCCCTCAGTCCTGACCCACAGACCCTCGCTAGCCCAGCCCTGCCAGTGCCCCTCAGTCCCGACCCACGGACCCTCGCTAGCCCAGCCCTGCCAGTGCCCCTCAGTCCCGACCCACAGACCCTCGCTAGCCCAGCCCTGCCAGTGCCCCTCACTCCCGACCCACGGACCCTCGCTAGCCCAGCCCTGCCGGTGCCCCTCACTCCCGACCCACAGACCCTCGCTAGCCCAGCCCTGCCAGTGCCCCTCAGTCCCGACCCACAGACCCTCGCTAGCCCAGCCCTGCCAGTGCTCCTCAGTCCCGACCCCCAGACCCTCGCTAGCCCAGCCCTGGGATCCTGCCCCCCACCCCAGCCCTGCCAGTGCCCCTCAGTCCTGACCCACAGACCCTCGCTAGCCCAGCCCTGCCAGTGCCCCTCAGTCCCGACCCACGGACCCTCGCTAGCCCAGCCCTGCCAGTGCCCCTCAGTCCCGACCCACAGACCCTCGCTAGCCCAGCCCTGCCAGTGCCCCTCAATACCGACCCCCAGACCCTGGCTAGCCCAGCCCTGCCAGTGCCCCTCAGTCCCGACCCACAGACCCTCACTAGCCCAGCCCTGCCAGTGCCCCTCAGTCCCGACCCACAGACCCTCGCTAGCCCAGCCCTGCCAGTGCCCCTCAGTCCCGACCCACAGACCCTCGCTAGCCCAGCCCTGCCAGTGCCCCTCAGTCCCGACCCACGGACCCTCGCTAGCCCAGCCCTGCCAGTGCCCCTCAGTCCCGACCCACAGACCCTCGCTAGCCCAGCCCTGCCAGTGCCCCTCAGTCCCGACCCACGGACCCTGGCTAGCCCAGCCCTGCCAGTGCCCCTCAGTCCCGACCCACAGACCCTCGCTAGCCCAGCCCTGCCAGTGCTCCTCAGTCCCGACCCACGGACCCTGGCTAGCCCAGCCCTGCCAGTGCCCCTCAGTCCTGACCCACAGACCCTCGCTAGCCCAGCCCTGCCAGTGCCCCTCAGTCCCGACCCACAGACCCTCGCTAGCCCAGCCCTGCCAGTGCTCCTCAGTCCCGACCCACGGACCCTGGCTAGCCCAGCCCTGCCAGTGCCCCTCAGTCCTGACCCACAGACCCTCGCTAGCCCAGCCCTGCCAGTGCCCCTCAGTCCCGACCCACAGACCCTCGCTAGCCCAGCCCTGCCAGTGCTCCTCAGTCCCGACCCACGGACCCTCGCTAGCCCAGCCCTGCCAGTGCCCCTCAATCCCGACCCCCAGACCCTCGCTAGCCCAGCCCTGCCAGTGCCCCTCAGTCCCGACCCCCAGACCCTCGCTAGCCCAGCCCTGCCAGTGCCCCTCAGTCCCGACCCCCAGACCCTGGCTAGCCCAGCCCTGCCAGTGCCCCTCAGTCCCGACCCCCAGACCCTGGCTAGCCCAGCCCTGCCAGTGCCCCTCAGTCCTGACCCACAGACCCTCGCTAGCCCAGCCCTGCCAGTGCTCCTCAGTCCCGACCCACGGACCCTCGCTAGCCCAGCCCTGCCAGTGCCCCTCAGTCCCGACCCCCAGACCCTCGCTAGCCCAGCCCTGCCAGTGCCCCTCAGTCCCGACCCACAGACCCTCGCTAGCCCAGCCCTGCCAGTGCCCCTCAGTCCCGACCCCCAGACCCTCGCTAGCCCAGCCCTGCCAGTGCTCCTCAGTCCCGACCCACAGACCCTCGCTAGCCCAGCCCTGCCAGTGCCCCTCACTCCCGACCCCCAGACCCTCGCTAGCCCAGCCCTGCCAGTGCCCCTCAGTCCCGACCCACAGACCCTCGCTAGCCCAGCCCTGCCAGTGCCCCTCACTCCCGACCCCCAGACCCTCGCTAGCCCAGCCCTGCCAGTGCCCCTCAGTCCCGACCCACAGACCCTCGCTAGCCCAGCCCTGCCAGTGCCCCTCAGTCCCGACCCACAGACCCTCGCTAGCCCAGCCCTGCCAGTGCCCCTCAGTCCCGACCCACAGATCCTCGCTAGCCCAGCCCTGCCAGTGCCCCTCAGTCCCGACCCACAGACCCTCGCTAGCCCAGCCCTGCCAGTGCTCCTCAGTCCCGACCCACAGACCCTCGCTAGCCCAGCCCTGCCAGTGCTCCTCAGTCCCGACCCACAGATCCTCGCTAGCCCAGCCCTGCCAGTGCTCCTCAGTCCCGACCCACGGACCCTGGCTAGCCCAGCCCTGCCAGTGCCCCTCAGTCCCAACCCACAGACCCCTGCTAGCTCAGCCCTGGGATCCTGCCCCCCACCCCAGCCCTGCCAGTGTCCCTCAGTCCCGACCCACAGACCCCTGCTAGCTCAGCCCTGGGATCCTGCCCCCCACCCCAGCCCTGCCAGTGCCCCTCAGTCCCGACCCGCAGCCCCACAACCCCAGCCCTGGGTCTCCCCTACCCAGCTCTGTGAGTGGCTCCCAATCTCAACCTGCCCCACCCCTGTTCAAAGAGCTGTCCACGTATTGCGGCCCGCCTCCCTCTGGGTGTCCGCCCCCGCTGGTGGGGCTGTGTCTGACAGCTGTGGGGGGGCTGATCCCCATGGGAGCTCAGTACCAGGGTCACACCAGGGAGGGCCGGGGGCTTGGTAAGGAGTCACAAACGTTCAGATGTTCCCATGGCCGGGGCGCAGCGCAGGGGGCACAGTGGGGAGAGAGACGCCAGCTGGGGCTGGGGCCGGACTCTTCCCGCTGGCTAAGATCTGAGGGCCCGACGGCCCCACAAACAGGGGAGACTGACCCAGGCGAAAACACGGCCCAAGTGAGTAGCCCGGTTCACGGGCCTGGCCGATGCTAACAGGCCTGGCCGATGCCAAGCAGGGGCGTCACTTCCTATGCTCCCCCACACCTTGGTTTGCCCCCCTGACTTTTCATAAGTCCCTCCGACCCTACCCAAGACGCTGCAGGCTGGAACACAGCTTGATCCCCAGCGCCCCCGGTTACCGAGCCGACGCCCCAGCTCCCAGAGTCGGGCGAGAGTCGGTTTCAATCCCCAGCTCCTGGAGTCCCGGGAGAATCCAGCTCTCGCAGCAAAGGCAAAGCAGCGTCCTGGCCCTCAGCGGGACGGATAAAGCTGCCAGCGCCAGGGGAAGTCGGCTACAGCTGCAACCCCCCAGTTCATAAGGTGAACCCCAAATACTGGTAGAAAGTCCCGATTCGGAAGCCAACGAGGCTCCTCCCCAGTGATCTGGGACCAGCAGCGCTGGGCTGAGCAGACCTGGGGAAGGGCCGTTAACCCTTCAGGGCGTCGCATGAGCCCTTAGTGGGGGAGAGGATCCCCCCGACCCCGCTGCCCCATGCAGGGCTTTTCCCCTTCCCCGGGGGCAGCTGGTGCCGCCCCTGACAGAGCTGGGCCCGGGGAGCTTTGGTGCTAACAAGCAGCTGAGGCTGCGGAGGCAAACGGCTCCTGGTGAGTCGCTGGCCACCAAGGGAAGCCGCCTGGGTGTGTGTGTGGGAAAAGCCCAGTTGTCTCCCAGCACAGCGTGTGCGCCGTTCGGCTGCCATCACCGTGGCATCTGGGCACCTCACCATCGTTGGTGTATTTAGCCTCACGATGCCCTTGGCAGGGGTGTGTGTGTGTGTGTGTGTGTGCAGAGCTATTATACAAAGGGGAAACTGAGGCACCGAGCAGCTACACAACTGGCCCAGGGTCACCCAGGCTGTCTGTGACCATCCTTCCTCCCTGGTCCAGCCCTCGCCATCCGCCCCAGGGTGCCCACCCCGAGCCGCACACAAAGCGGGGAGTCCAGGGCCTGGCCACGCTCTCTGCCTTGAGCTAATCTCTCATGCAGGAGGTGGGTGAAATTCTCCGGCCTGTGCCACGCAGGAGGTCAGACTAGATCTAAGGGTCCTTCCTGGTGTTAACCCCCCCTGAGATTAGCCCCTCCCTGCTGCAGAACAGGGCCTGGGCCCATCTACCCCGGTATCCCGTCTCCAGCAGCGGCCAGACCCCTTCGAACCCAGCGCTCGTGACTCCCAGCCCCTTACCCCCAAACCCAGCCCAGCCTCCCGGAGGCAGGTGCCTTTAGCTCCTGTGTTCTGGCTGCGTCCCCGCCCCCGCCAGGCCTGGGAGGGGGGACGCCGGCTGGTGAACGGGGGCTGAAATCTGAGGTCTGACTTGAAGCGGGGGGTGGGGGTGGGGGTGGGGGGGTGGATTCTAGCAGGGTTTAAAGGGGGGGGTTGAAGCTGAATTTGGAGCCTGCATGGAGCCAGCCGCTGCCCTCGGC
Source organism: Mauremys mutica (assembly GCF_020497125.1). Taxonomy (NCBI): domain Eukaryota; kingdom Metazoa; phylum Chordata; order Testudines; family Geoemydidae; genus Mauremys; species Mauremys mutica. The sequence goes on along the minus strand of NC_059091.1, from coordinate 22,342,165 downwards.
GTGGGGGCAAAGGAAAGAGCTGGGGGGTGCAGAGGAAGCAGAGAGAGAGCAGAGATCTGGGGGGCAGGGACAGGGGAGGGAGCCTGCCCCAGGGCGGCCGGCCGGGCCTGGCACTGACCAGCACGTAGCCGTAGGCGTACAGCGCCACCAAGTGGTGGCAAACGAACAGGGAGTCGCCCAGCGTCTTCCAGTAGCGCAGGAGCAGCAGCAAATCTGGAATTGGAACAGAGCGCGAGGGGGTTTAATGGTGGGGGGCAGGTCAGTGTGCCGGGGGGCCCGGGGGGGGGGGGGGGGCTGGGTCAGGCTGAGCAATGGGGAAACGCACAAACACACACACAGCCGCCCCCCCACCCCAAACACTCCCCCCACATCCCCCCTCCCGCTCGCCGGGCAGCTCCCGCCCCCTCCCTCGGAGCGGGGCCCGTAGCCGGTGGGCGACCCCTGGCGCCCCCTCAGCGCCGGCCCTGGGGCCCGACGAACCGGTCACTGCCTGGGAGAGCCTCCCCCTGGGCTGGGCATCTGGATTTCTCCTGGGGCTCCCATCCACTGCTGGGATCCTCAGCTTTGGGGGGGGGACAAACGGCTCCCACTTGGGTGGGGTTTCAGGGTCCAGCCGCCCCACTGCTGCTCTCTGCCTCAGCCCCAGAGCCTGGCCCCAGCAGCTCTAGGAGGAAATAGGGCGACCAGGCAGCAGGTGTGAACAATCGGGATGGGGTTGGGGGGGGTAATGGGAGCCTATATAAGAAAAAGACCCCAAATCAGGACTGTCCCTATAAAATCGGGACATCGGGTCACCCTACAAGGAAAAAGCCACCAAAACTGTAAGAACTTTCCCCGTTTTTTTCAGGTTTTTAGATGATTTTGTGGCTGAAATCCCAGTTTTGGGGTCCCCCCGGGTCAGGGAGGCCCAGGAGCTGGGGGTCGCAGTCCCCAGGCCGGCCAGCAGGGGCAGCGCGGTGCCCCCAGCGTTTACCGTAGAGCAGGTACCCGCAGGTGATGGCCACGTTGAGTTTCACCAGGTCAGGGTCCCCCCTGGAAGCACAAGGAGTCAGGGGATGAGGGGCTGGCGTGGGACGGGGTGGGGGGGAGGTGGAACATGAACACAGGCAGGGGGCAGATCGTGGGGCCTGCTCCCCCCTTCAGACGCTCACTCCCCCCAGTGCCTGGGCCCCAGATCCTCCTTGCATGCAACCCCCCTGCCGGGCACCGTGCCAGCCCCCGGGCTCCGCTCCCCAATGCGAGTGGCTATGCCCAGCTGATGCCAGCTGCACGGTCGGCTCTGGCTCCTGGCAGCGGGGAACAAGGGGGCCATTCTTCCCAGGCACAAACCAGCCTTTTATCACCTCTGCCACCATGTGACCCCAGGCCCACGGGACCCCCCGCTCACCCCCCTGCCCGGCCCAGGGCTGGCACCTTCCAACCAGCTGTGAGAGACGGGGCTTGGGAAATGGACCAGAGCAAATCTGCCCCCCGCCCCCAACTCCGAGCATGGGCTGCAGCCAGCTACAGAACTGTGGGCGGGGGGGAGAAGCCCAGGGCTGGGAGAGCAGGGGGCTGTGGGTGAGCTGTGGGGCAGGGAGCAGGGGGCTGCGGGTCAGGAGTGAGGGGCACCGGGGGAGCTGTGGGGCAGAGTGCAGGGGGCTGTAGGTCAGGAGTGAGGGGCACCGGGGGAGCTGTGGGGCAGGGTGCAGGGGGCTGTAGGTCAGGAGTGAGGGGCACCGGGGGAGCTGTGGGGCAGGGAGCAGGGGGCTGCGGGTCAGGAGTGAGGGGCACCGGGGGAGCTGTGGGGCAGGGAGCAGGGGGCTGCTGGTCAGGAGTGAGGGGCACCGGGGGAGCTGTGGGGCGGGGAGCAGGGGGCTGCGGGTCACGAGAGAGTTGCACCGGGGGAACTGTGGGGCAGGGAGCAGGGGGCTGTGGGTCGGGCGTGAGGGGCACCGGGGGAGCTGTGGGGCAGGGAGCAGGGGGCTGCGGGTCAGGAGTGAGGGGCACCGGGGGAGCTGTGGGGCAGGGAGCAGGGGGCTGCGGGTCAGGAGTGAGGGGCACCGGGGGAGCTGTGGGGCGGGGAGCAGGGGGCTGCGGGTCAGGAGTGAGGCGCACCGGGGGAGCTGTGGGGCAGGGTGCAGGGGGCTGCAGGTCAGGAGTGAGGGGCACCGGGGGAGCTGTGGGGCAGGGCGCAGGGGGCTGCGGGTCGGGAGTGAGGGGCACCGGGGGAGCTGTGGGGCGGGGAGCAGGGGGCTGCGGGTCGGGAGTGAGGGGCACCGGGGGAGCTGTGGGGCAGGGCGCAGGGGGCTGCGGGTCGGGAGTGAGGGGCACCGGGGGAGCTGTGGGGCAGGGCGCAGGGGGCTGCGGCACGGGAGTGAGGGGCACCGGGGGAGCTGTGGGGCAGGGAGCAGGGGGCTGCGGGTCGGGAGTGAGGGGCACCGGGGGAGCTGTGGGGCAGGGCGCAGGGGGCTGCGGGTCAGGGGTGAGGGGCACCGGGGGAGCTGTGGGGCAGGGCGCAGGGGGCTGCGGGTCAGGAGTGAGGGGCACCGGGGGAGCTGTGGGGCAGGGCGCAGGGGGCTGTGGGTCAGGAGTGAGGGGCACCGGGGGAGCTGTGGGGCAGGGTGCAGGTGGCTGCGGGTCAGGAGTGAGGGGCACCGGGGGAGCTGTGGGGCAGGGCGCAGGGGGCTGTGGGTCGGGAGTGAGGGGCACCGGGGGAGCTGTGGGGCAGGGAGCAGGGGGCTGCGGGTCTGGAGTGAGGGGCACCGGGGGAGCTGTGGGGCAGGGCGCAGGGGGCTGCGGGTCAGGAGTGAGGGGCACCGGGGGAGCTGTGGGGCAGGGCGCAGGGGGCTGTGGGTCGGGAGTGAGGGGCACCGGGGGAGCTGTGGGGCAGGGAGCAGGGGGCTGTGGGTCGGGCGTGAGGGGCACCGGGGGAGCTGTGGGGCAGGGAGCAGGGGGCTGCAGGTTGGGAGTGAGGGGTATTGGGGGAGCTGTGGGGCAGGGAGCAGGGGGCTGTGGGTCAGGAGCAAGGGGCACCGGGGGAGCTGTGGGGCAGGGAGCAGGGGGCTGTGGGTCAGGAGTGAGGGGCACCGGGGGAGCAGGGGGCTGCGGGTCAGGAGTGAGGGGCACCGGGGGAGCTGTGGGGCAGGGCGCAGGGGGCTGCGGGTCGGGAGTGAGGGGCACCGGGGGAGCTGTGGGGCAGGGCGCAGGGGGCTGCGGGTCGGGAGTGAGGGGCACCGGGGGAGCTGTGGGGCAGGGCGCAGGGGGCTGCGGGTCGGGAGTGAGGGGCACCGGGGGAGCTGTGGGGCAGGGCGCAGGGGGCTGCGGGTCGGGAGTGAGGGGCACCGGGGGAGCTGTGGGGCAGGGCGCAGGGGGCTGCGGGTCGGGAGTGAGGGGCACCGGGGGAGCTGTGGGGCAGGGCGCAGGGGGCTGCGGGTCGGGAGTGAGGGGCACCGGGGGAGCTGTGGGGCAGGGCGCAGGGGGCTGCGGGTCGGGAGTGAGGGGCACCGGGGGAGCTGTGGGGCAGGGCGCAGGGGGCTGCGGGTCGGGAGTGAGGGGCACCGGGGGAGCTGTGGGGCAGGGCGCAGGGGGCTGCGGGTCGGGAGTGAGGGGCACCGGGGGAGCTGTGGGGCAGGGCGCAGGGGGCTGCGGGTCGGGAGTGAGGGGCACCGGGGGAGCTGTGTGGCAGGGCGCAGGGAGCTGCGGGTCGGGAGTGAGGGGCACCGGGGGAGCTGTGGGGCAGGGCGCAGGGGGCTGCGGGTCGGGAGTGAGGGGCACCGGGGGAGCTGTGGGGCAGGGCGCAGGGGGCTGCGGGTCGGGAGTGAGGGGCACCGGGGGAGCTGTGGGGCAGGGAGCAGGGGGCTGCGGGTCGGGAGTGAGGGGCACCGGGGGAGCTCACCAGATGGGGTTGGCGTTAACGGCTTCATCGAAGAAGAGGATGTAGAGGCAGAAGAGGCCGACGATGAGCGCGTGCAGGGTGGAGACACACCTGAGAGGGACATGCAGGGGGGTCAGCCCCCCCCGGATCACACAGGGCTCAGCCCCCCCCATGGCCCCCCCGGATCACACAGGGCTCAGCCCCCCCCATGGCCCCCCCGGGATCACACGCGGCTCAGCCCCCCCCACGACCCCCCCCAGGGGATCACACGCGGCTCAGCCCCCCCCGTGCCCCCCCCGGATCACACACGGCCCCACCACGTTGCTCCGAGCGCCCAGCCCCCGGGGCAGACAATGGCTCCTTTCAGCCCATCAGACGCCTCACGCGGCTGCCAGGATGTTCTCAGGCTAAGCCCACCAGGAACGTCCGGACGGCTCCCGCTGGGGGCTGGGCCTAGTGGTTAGACATTGGGGGGCTGGGAGCCAGGACTCCTGGGTTCTATCCCTGGCTCTGGGAGGGGAGTGGGGTCTAGTGGTCAGACGTTGGGGGGCTGGGAGCCAGGACTCCTGGGTTCTAACCCTGGCTCTGGAAGGGGAGTGGGGTCTAGTGGTCAGACGTTGGGGGGCTGGGAGCCAGGACTCCTGGGTTCTAACCCTGGCTCTGGAAGGGGGGTGGTTCTAGTGGTTAGTGCACTGGGAGCCAGGACTCCTGGGTTCTAGCCCCAGTTCTGGGAGGGGAGTGGGGTCTAGTGGTTAGATGTTGGGGGGCTGGGAGCCAGGACTCCTGGGTTCTGTCCTGTTCCCCTCAGGCCCCGAGGACTGCGGTACCTGGAGTTCCACTCGCACTTCTTGACGGTGGTCAGGCTGCAGTAGCGGCGACTGAGCGCCAGCGAGAGCTGGGGGCTGACAGCCGAGAAGAAGAACTGGAAGGCCACGAAGCTGCCGGCCACGATGCAGTAACCCAGCCGCGTGGACTCCTCCATGGCCGCTCAGTGGCACCTGTGAATGGAGCGCGCGGGGTGTGAGCGTGGGGCCCCACCGGGATGGGATCTGGAGCCTTCTGGTCACGAAGCACCAGCCCCCACATCTGAGCAGAAGGAGAATCACCACTGGCTGGTAGCACTATAGGGCATATGACACACAGCAGAGCTGCTCTCATTCCATGCAGCAAAGGGCAGTGGCACACACGCGCCCTGCCCTGCCAGATCTCTGTGGAGCGGCAATAAGTCTGCGTCGCAGAGGGCAGAGTACTTAGGAGCTTGATTCTCTGTGGGTCCCCCTGCACTGGAAGCATCACAGCAACGCTCAGCCCTGTGCCCTTCCCCCACCACAGGCCCTTGGTGCCACGTGGTGCTGCCCCCACTCCGAGTCAGGGGATTTTGCTGGGGCTCTCAGTGGCTGTCGCCCAGCAGCCCAAGGCCAGCGGGGGAGGGGGAGCACCAGCAGCCCCCCAGGATGTACCCCGCTCTCTGGAGGCGAGATGGGGATCTGGCCCCCTGGAGCCGGGGAGAGAACCCCTGGGGAGAGAAGCCTGATGTTGAAGACCTGCCAAAAGGGAGGGAGCATTATTGAATGATAAGGGGGCAGGAGCCAGGACTCCTGGGTTCTAGCCCCACATCTGGGAGGGGAGTGGGGTCTAGTGGTTAGAGCAGGGGGCTGGGAGCCAGGACTCCTGGGTTCTAGCCCCAGTGAGGGGAGTGGGGTCTAGCGGTTAGAGCAGGGGGCTGGGAGCCAGGACACCTGGGTCCTAGCCCCACATCTGGGAGGGGAGTGGGGTCTAGTGGTTAGAGCAGGGGGCAGGAGCCAGGACTCCTGGGTTCTAGCCCCACATCTGGGAGGGGAGTGGGGTCTAGTGGTTAGAGGAAGGGGCTGGGAGCCAGGACACCTGGGTTCTAGCCCCAGTGAGGGGAGTGGGGTCTAGTGGTTAGAGCAGGGGGCTGGGCGCCAGGACACCTGGGTTCTAGCCCCAGCCCTGGGAGGGGAGCAGGATCATTTCGTTTGTGAGCGAGAGGTGGGAGCCTCCCAGAGGCTGGAGCTTTAAAGCAACCCCTGCACCTGGCAGGCGCTGGGTGATCCTTGCCCAGAGGAGCCCTGCTGACTGTCATTAAGGATTTGCTTAATGAGCTTCCTGCAAACTAACCTCTGCACTTCAATCAATATTTGCTCCAGACGTGTCCTGCTGGAACCCTGAATGGATTTCAGGGGCAGGGCTTTGGGATGGGGGAGGGGATTCTGGGCAGGTGACCCGGTGGGGTGCGGGATTTGGGGCAGGAGACCTGGGGAGTTCGGTTCGGGGCAGGTGACCGGGTGGGGTGTTCGGGGCAGGTGCCCCACTGGGGCAGTTTGGGGCAGATGACCTGGTGGGGTGGGGGGTTCAGGGCAGGTGACCCTGTGGGGCGGTTCGGGGCAGGTGACCTGGTGGGGCAGTTTGGGGCAGGTGACCCTGTGGGGCGGTTTGGGGCAGGTGACCCAGCTGGGTGGGGGTTTGGGGCAGGTGACCCGGTGGGGCAGTTTGGGGCAGGTGACCCTGTGGGTTGGGGGTTTGGGGCAGGTGACCCGGTGGGGCAGTTTGGGGCAGGTGACCCAGTGGGGTGGGGGTTCGGGGCAGGTGACCAGGTGGGGCAGTTTGGGGCAGGTGACCCGGAGGGGTGGGGGTTCGGGGCAGGTGACCCGGTGGGGCAGTTTGGGGCAGGTGACCCTGTGGGTTGGGGGTTCGGGGCAGGTGACCCTGTGGGGTGGGGGTTTGGGGCAGGTGACCCGGTGGGGCAGTTTGGGGCAGGTGACCCTGTGGGTTGGGGGTGAGGGGCAGGTTACCCGGTGGGGTGGGGGTTTGGGGCAGGTGACCCGGTGGGGCAGTTTGGGGCAGGTGACCCTGTGGGTTGGGGGTTCGGGGCAGGTGACCCTGTGGGGTGGGGGTTTGGGGCAGGTGACCCGGTGGGGCAGTTTGGGGCAGGTGACCCTGTGGGTTGGGGGTTCGGGGCAGGTGACCCTGTGGGGTGGGGGTTTGGGGCAGGTGACCCGGTGGGGCAGTTTGGGGCAGGTGACCCGGTGGGGTGGGGTTCGGGGCAGGTGACCCGGTGGGGCAGTTTGGGGCAGGTGACCCTGTGGGGTGGGGCTTCGGGGCAGGTGACCCGGTGGGGCAGTTTGGGGCAGGTGACCCTGTGGGGTGGGGGTTCGGGGCAGGTGACCCTGTGGGGTGGGGGTTTGGGGCAGGTGACCCGGTGGGGCAGTTTGGGGCAGGTGACCCTGTGGGTTGGGGGTTCGGGGCAGGTGACCCTGTGGGGTGGGGGTTTGGGGCAGGTGACCCGGTGGGGCAGTTTGGGGCAGGTGACCCGGTGGGGTGGGGTTCGGGGCAGGTGACCCGGTGGGGCAGTTTGGGGCAGGTGACCCTGTGGGGTGGGGCTTCGGGGCAGGTGACCCGGTGGGGCAGTTTGGGGCAGGTGACCCTGTGGGGTGGGGGTTCGGGGCAGGTGACCTCTCCCAGCCAGCCGGGAGGTCTCTATGATCACAGACCGAACAGGCTGTGAAGCTGCAAACTGACCCTGGTGGCTCGAACCCCGGATCCACACCACTGCCCGGCCGACCGGCCGGAAGGAGCCGGCGGGGAGGCTTTGCAGATTGGGACTGAGGGGCGCTGGCAGTGGCGGATTAGCCAATGGGGTCTGTGCCCGGGGGCCCCAGAAAAATGAGTCCCCAGACCTCCCCTCCCCCTCCCAGCTGGAGCGCCAGGCAGGCGGGGAACTGGCCTGCAAGCAGAAGGGGTGGGGAGGGGCCCCCACTTGCTCTGGCCAAGGGCCCCACAAAACTATAATCTGCCTCTGGGCACCGGCAGAGCTGGGGGAGCCCAGGGCTGGGCTAGCAGGGGCTGCGGGTCGGGAGTGAGGGGCACCGGCAGAGCAGGGGGGGCCACGGCGTCGGCTAGCAGGGGCTGCGGGTCGGGAGTGAGGGGCACCGGCAGAGCTGGGGGGGCCCAGGGCTGGGCTAGCAGGGGCTGCGGGTCGGGAGTGAGGGGCACCGGCAGAGCAGTGGTGCAATGGCAGACAATAGCAAATAGAGGCTCCTGCTCTCCTGTCCTTTTGCTCTGGGCACGGGGAGCCGTTCCAGTGGGGCCAGGAGCCCCCAGCTCCATGGGGCAGGGCCCAGCATTCCCAGATGGAGCTGAGCCCACCCAGAGTCGAGCCGGATCTGGCTGGCTCTGAGCGGAGACCCAGGTGGGAGTGATCCCGGGAGCCTGGCAGCGGGCGTGTGTGTGTGGGGGGGGGCAGGCAGTGCCATGGGGCCCACGGACTGAATACTGGCTCCCTATGTGTGGGGAGGAAAAGGGGTCTGGGTGGGTGAGGTTCCAACAGGGGCTGGAGCCGGCCCTCCTCCTCCAGACCAGAAACCATGGGGACAGGCACCGTGTAGGTACGACGGCTTAGAGCCGAGCCCACTGCCCGCCATGCCCATCAGCATCGTCTCCTTGTTCCCTGCCCCCCCAGCTGCCCCCACCTCGTGTCTGACGCTTTGGCCCCGATCCCGCCAACGCTGCCACGCGCTTCAACCCACTGCCAAGCAGCGAAGCAGAGCGTGTGCAACAGCATTGGTAGGCCTGGAAGGTGTTTGGGGCAGGGCTGGTGTCTTTGGGCTGTGTGCAGCGCCTGGCACCATGGGGTCCTGGGCCATGGCTGGGGTGCCCCGGTGCTACCGCAATACACCTAATAAATAACGTACAGCGCCTGGCACCAGGGGTCCTGGGCCATGGCTGGGGTGCCTCGGTGCTATTGTAATACACCTAATAAATAACGTACAGCGCCTGGCACCAGGGGTCCTGGGCCATGGCTGGGGTGCCTCGGTGCTATTGTAATACACCTAATAAATAACGTACAGCGCCTGGCACCATGCGGTCCTGGGCCATGGGTGGGGTACCTCGGCGCTACCGTAATACACCTAATAAATAACGTACAGCGCCTGGCACCATGGGGTCCTGGGCCATGGGTGGGGCACCTCGGCGCTACCGTAATACACCTAATAAATAATGTACAGCGCCTGGCACCATGGGCTCCTGGGCCATGCTCCTAAGCCCAGCAGTAGCACTCCCTGCAGCTGCGACTGCGCTGGCTCCAGCCCCGGCTCTGCCGCTGACCTGCGGTTCCAACTCCTAGGTCTGACTGCCTGTGCCCTGGTCCATGAGGAACAGTCGCATTCGCAGCCCCAGTGGTGTTGGACGCCGATGGCTGCGGCTGTGGCAGGGGGCTGAGGCTAACCGTGGGATCCCCATGGCCGGAGAGTTTTCAGAACAGGCGGGACGAACAGCGGGCAGGGATGGGCTGGGTTTACCGGGTCCCACTTCAGTGCAGAGGGGCTGGCGCAGACGCCCTCGCAAGGTCCCTGCCCCACCACAGGCCTGAGAGCGGGTACTCAGGGTCTGGATGCGGTGACCGGAACTGGCTCAATCGAGATGCCACCTCCTGCTTTCGCTGCCAAGGCAAACGGATCAGGGCCAGAGAACAAAGCCGACTGCAGCTCGGAGCCAGGCCGGGTCACCGCGGGACGGAGCGGCCACATTGTGCCTGGCATCCGTGCCAGCTCCCTGTGTTCACGTGCTGTGCGGGTGCAAGGGGGGGGCACCTCACACAGACTGATCACGAGGCTTAGGTCAAAATCTGGAATTAAGAGGGGGGAATAGGGTAATGCCATGGTCCACCTAAGTGATTAGAGTGGGATGGGGGCTGGGAGTCAGGACTCCTGGGTTCTATCCCAGCCCTGGGAGCAGGGAATCAGGACTCCTGGGTTCTATCCCAGCCCTGGGAGGGGAGTGGTGGTTAGAGCAGGGGAGGGAGGAGCCAGGACTCCTGGGTTCTATCCCAGCCCTGGGAGGCGAGTGGTGGTTAGAGCAGGGGATGGGGGAGTCAGGACTCCTGGGTTCTATCCCAGCTCTGGGAGCAGGGAATCAGGACTCCTGGGTTCTATCCCAGCCCAGGCAGGGGAGTGTGGGTTTCAGGTTAGCACGGGGTGGAGCATGGGAGGGATTTCAGGGAACTTGGCATCCTCTGGGGAAGCATCCGACGTGCCCAGCTCGCAGGGCGGGTGAGACGCTCCCATTCAGTAATTAAAGGTTGCAAAACACCAACGCCAGGGAACTGAATCGTGCAGCTAAATAATCCAGTTCCCGCCACCTCCCTCTGGCTGTGCTGGCCCCAGCCCCCTCCACGAGGTTAATTATTATAATTCATTCTGGCAGGTCAATAAGCAAATTGAGCAAGTAACAAAGTGGCAAAACTTGCAGCCAATTTCCCCCCGTACCCCCCCCCCCCAGCCACTAACCCTGTCTGGGGCCAAAAGCCAGCCTGGTGTAATGCCCCCTCAGCGGTGGGGCCGGCCCGGTGCATTCTGCACACCCTGGCTGCAGACCAGCTCAGGGATGAGTGACAGGTACCCTGATTCCATGGGGGGGGCTCCCCCAAATGCACGGTGCCAATTTCGGTGCAAGGGGGGGTGTTGCCACAAGGGAGCCAGCAGCCCGGCCCCTCATGGTTCCCCCTCTTCCCACCCCATTGGCTCCCTGGCTCCTACCCCAGGCAAGCTGGGAGATCCTGGAAGGGAGCAGGATCTAGTGGGGGGGGGGGGAGCAGGGACTGGGAGTCAGGACTTCTGGGGTTCTATTCCCTGAACCCACAGTTGCCTCCCAACTCCCCCTCCCAGGGCACAGCCCCCCATGGATCCAGCTCCCCACACTGGCCCACATGGATCTGGCTTCTTCCCCCACTCGCCCCCCCAGGGCACAGACTCAGTGGATCCAGCTCCCCCGACTTGCCCCCCAGGACACAGCCCCCCATGGATCCAGCTCCCCCCACTCGCCCCCCAGGACACAGCGCCCCCTCGATCCAGCTCCCCTCACTCGCCCCCCAGGACACAGCCCCCCTTGGATCCAGCTCCCCCCCCTCACCCCCCATGGATCCAGCTCCCCCCACTCGCCCCCCAGGGCACAGCGCCCCATGGATCCAGCTCCCCCCACTCGCCCCCCAGGGCACAGCCCCCCATGGATCCAGCTCCCCCCACTCAGCCCCCAGGACACAGCGCCCCATGGATCCAGCTCCCCCCACTCGCCCCCCAGGGCACAGCGCCCCATGGATCCAGCTCCCCCCACTCGCCCCCCAGGGCACAGCCCCCATGGATCCAGCTCCCCACACTCCGCCCGCAGGGCACAGCGCCCCATGGATCCAGCTCCCCCCACTCGCCCCCCAGGGCACAGCGCCCCATGGATCCAGCTCCCCCCACTCGCCCCCCAGGGCACAGCCCCCATGGATCCGGCTCCCCCCCCGGCTCGCCCTGCCCCGCACGATCCACCCACCTGGGGAGCTCCTGCCCCCGGGCGTGGGGCGCCGGCTGCTCGGAGCCCAGGGGCTCCCGCGGCCACCCAGGCGGAGGCTCCGCGGAGCTGCCACATCCCAACCCCACGCCCCGCTCCTGGCTCTGACAGGGGGGCCGGCCAGCGCCCCCGCCTCCACCAATCCCTGCGCAGGACACGCCCCCTCGTGGGGCCAGACACGCCCCCCGCCGCCTTCCCCCACCCACCGGCGGTGGGAGCCGGCCAGGTGGCAGGTCCCGAGGTGGGGGACGAGCCAGCGCTGCCGTGGGGGTGGCTCTGAAAGAAGCAGGAGGCCTGGGTGCGGTCCCTGTCTGGGGGGGAGGGGCGGGAGCAGGAGGCGGGAGCCAGGACGCCTGGGTTCTATCCCCGTGGCAGGAGGGGACGGGGGCTGGGAGCCAGGACGCCTGGGTTCTGTCTCCTGAATTCACAGCTGCTCCGGGGTTAATGCAGGTGGCGGCTGGGAGTCAAACTCCTGGGTCTATTCTTGGCTCTGAGAGGCGCCTGGGCAGCGGGGAGGTCTAGTGGTTAGGGCCAGGGCTCCTGGGTTTCTAGTCTCACTTCTCATACCGCCTCCTTGTGTGACCATGAACAAGTCACGTCCCCGCCCCGTGCCTCAGTTTCTCCTTTTGAATAATGGGGACGATACACACATCCAGGGCTGGCTCCAGACCCCAGCGCGCCAAGCGCGTGCTTGGGGCGGCGTGCTGCGGGAGGGCGGCAGGCGGCTCCGCTGGACCTCCTGCAGACGTGCCTGCGGAGGGTCCGCTGGTCCCGCGGCTCCGGTGGAGCATCCGCAGGCACGTCTGCAGGAGGTCCACCAGAGCTATGGGACCAGCGGACCCTCCGCAGGCACGTCTGCAGGAGGTCCACCAGAGCCGCGGGACCGGCGACTGCCAGAGCGCCCCCCGCGGCGTGCCGCCCTGCTTGGGGCGGCGCAATTCCTAGAGCCGCCCCTGCACACATCTCCTGGAGCAATGCACATGCAATGCTCCAAAGAGGGAAGCTGCTGCTTTCGTCTGTCGCCACAGCCCCATGTTTATAGACACACCTTTCAGGGTGTCACAAAGCCATATACAACATAAAGGCAGGGATCACATAATCCCCTATTGAAATCCAGCTACTTCTGGTTTATACGGAGATCCCGCATCCAGCGCTGAGGTACAGTCACCCAGGGGTGGAACACAGCAGCTGTTTATACCAGGACTCTCACCTGGTGCTGAGGTCAGGGGCGGCTCTACGTTTTTGGCCGCCCCAAGCAGTCATGCGCGGGAGGCGCCCCGGAGCCGCGGGAGCAGCGGACCTCCCGCGGGCATGACTGCAGAGGGACCGCTGGTCCCGCGTGGCTCGGCTGGACCTCCCGCGGCTGCGGACGGTTCGCGGGTCCGGCGGCTCCGCTTGAGCTGCCGCAGTCATGCCTGCGGGAGGTCCAGCCGAGCCGCGGGACGAGCGCCCCCTCCGCAGTCATGCCTGCGGCAGGTCCAGTCGTCCCGGGGCTCCGGTGGACCTCCCGCAGGCATGACTGCGGCAGGTCCGCCGGCCCAGCCTGCCGCCCCCCCCGGCCGCAGGGGACGCCCCCTAGATTTTGCCGCCCTAGGCACCAGCTTGTTTTGCTGGTGCCTAGAGCCGCCCCTGGCTGAGGTGCAGCCACCTCTGGGGTGGGGCCCGGCAGGTGTTTCACAGTGGCCGTGCCACAGCTTGGGGCAGGTGTGAGGAAGGATCCAAGTGACCCTCACAGGAGAGAACAGGCCCGAGGGAGGAATCAAGCGGGAAGGTGACGTTCCCTCCCTGCTGTCCATAAAGCTGAAGTTGGAGGCCTGCTCCCCCGCCTCCGGCAGGGGGTCTGGTAAAGCAGGGCTGGGGAACGGAAAGCCAGGGCACCCTCTGGGCCAGCGAGGGGATGGAGGAGGAGGGGGTCCCTGGGCTAGGCCTCAGGAGAGCTGGGTTCAGTTCCTGGCTCTGCCACAGAATCCCTGAGTGACCTTGGGTGCGTCACTCCCCTGCCCCGTGACTCAGTTTCCCCAGCTGTAAAATGGGGTCATTGACCCTTCCATCGCTGTGGGGCAGGGACTGTGTCTATACAGCGCCTGACATAATGGGGGGGGGGGGGCGTGATCTGTGTGTATGTGGGGGGGGGGGTTGAGGAGGGCATATTAAATAATAGCAGAGCCTCATGCTTGGGCTGGGGGGCTCTGTCCAACCTCCCGGCTGCAGGCCAGCCCTCCCACCCGGACTCGGGGGGGGGGCGAGACGGTTCCTACCTGGCTCTGCCCCATGTGCCCCCCACCTGGGACAAGGTGCCCCCTGCTCTGTAACCAGCCGGGAACCAGGCAATCCCGCCGGTCCGGGCACGTCTGGGGCGGGGTGCGAAGGGCTTGGCAGCCCCGGGGCACTGGCTGATTCAGCCTCACCCCAGCCAGGGAAACCGAGGCACAAAGGAAGGGACTTGGCCAAAATCGGGGGGTGAGGGGGAAGCCACGAATAGAACCCAGGAGTCCGGGCCCTCTGCCGGGGGGTGGGACTCAGGGGCGCGCCCCCTGCCCGGGAGAGGGGGGGGCAAGTGGGACCCACGTGTCCGGCTCTGCCCCACGGGCTCCCCGCCCACCTGGGCCTGGGAGTGGGCGGGACTTAGAAGCGAGGCGTGTGATTGGCTCCGCCCCCTGACCCGGCAGGGATTAAACGGGGGGGGGGCGGTGCTAAAATGGCGGCGCCCAGTGGGGTGAGGCCGGCTGAGGTCGGATATGGGGGGTGGGAAGCTTTGGGTGCCCTGCCCAGATCGGGGGGGCTGAGAGCTGGGTGGAGGTGTGGGGTGGAGATGGGGTTTTGGGGGGCTGGGGGCATGCCCAGATGGGGGGGATGAGAGCTGGGGGTGGAGATGGGGTTTTGGGGGGCTGGGGGCATGCCCAGATGGGGGGGATGAGAGCTGGGGGTGGAGATGGGGTTTTGGGGGGCTGGGGCATGCCCAGGTTGGGGGGATGAGAGCTGGGGGTTGAGATGGGGTTTTGGGGGGCTGGGGGAATGCCCAGATGGGGGGCTGAGAGCTGGGGGTGGAGTTGGGGTTTTGGGGGCTGGGGGCATGCCCAGATGGGGGGGATGAGAGCTGGGGGTGGAGATGGGGTTTTGGGGGGCTGGGGGCATGCCCAGATGGGGGGGATGAGAGCTGGGGGTGGAGATGGGGTTTTGGGGGGCTGGGGGCATGCCCAGGTTGGGGGGATGAGAGCTGGGGGTTGAGATGGGGTTTTGGGGGGCTGGGGGCATGCCCAGATGGGGGGCTGAGAGCTGGGGGTGGAGGTGTGGGGTGGAGATGGGGTTTTGGGGGGCTGGGGGCATGCCCAGATGGGGGGGATGAGAGCTGGGGGTGGAGATGGGGTTTTGGGGGGCTGGGGGCATGCCCAGGTTGGGGGGATGAGAGCTGGGGGTTGAGATGGGGTTTTGGGGGGCTGGGGGCATGCCCGTGTGGTGGGGGGCGGGAGGTGGAGTGTCCGGGAAGTGTGAGGTGAGGGGATGGGCGTGTTGAGGGTCTGGAGGCCTCCCCTCCCCGTGGGGGGTATATGGGAGTTTGGGGACAGGGCACGGGGGGGGCTGAATGTGTTTGGGGGGGACACAGACGCAGTGTGTGTGGATGCATATGGGGCACCATGAATGGAGGGGCGCCTGAACAGGTGATGGGGAGCTCTCCCTTCCCCCCCCCCCCGGTAGATTTCCTGTCCCCGTGTCCTACGGTCAATCTCTAAGTTCCCTCTCTGTCTGTTTCAAGCAAACGCTGGAGGTCAGGCATGGCTGAGCCTGCTCCGTCATTCTGAGTCTCCCAGCTCCAGCAGCAGCCTCCTTCCTCGCCAGCCTCCGCCCCGTGTCCGAGGGACAAGCCCCCCACCATGAACTGTGTGCGGAAGCTGCTCCGGGCCCGAGGGCTCTCTGCCGGACGCGGCATCCTGCGGCAAGCGGCGCCGGGGAGGGCTCGCCCATGGCTGCAGGGAAGCAGCTGTGCCCAGGTACCAGGCGTCCTTCAGCAGGGCAGCAGCTCCCAGTCCAAAGGAAACCAACTCGGGGCACGTGGGCAGCCCTGTGGTGTGACGCCCCAGGGAGGGGATTGTGCGTGTGTTTGGGGGAAGCAGGGACTGGGAGTCAGGACTTCTGGGGTTCTATTCCCTAAACCCACAGCTGCCCCCGCCAGCTCAGCCCCCCGGGCACAGCCCCCCATGGATCCAGCTGCCCCCCCAGCTTCCCCTCCCAGGGCACAGCCCCCCATGGATCTGGCTCCCCCCACTCGCCCACATGGATCTGGCTTCTTCTCCCACTCGCCCCCCAGGACAAAGCCCCCCATCCCCGCTCCCATTTGTTGTGATCTGAGGGCTGGGGAAAGAGGGGCAGCAGGCGCCCGTTCGTACGAGTGGTGTCGCAGCGGATCGGTCCGCGGTTTCACTGCACACAGGCTGCTAAGCAGCTGTCAAATGGTGCCAGTCACTGCTGGCCTGCAAGCTGGCGTCCAGTGCCCGTGAGCCAGGGGAATGGAATGGCACTGTGGACTGTGGTACTGATATCTAGGGCCTTGCCCCACTGAGCGCGCTCTAATCACCAGGTAACATGACAGCTGCTAAAGGCGCCGTTTGTATCCAATTCTCTGCTAGTGCGTCTGGCCGGTGCCTGCGCGGCGCATCCGGAGCAGCGCTGCCCTGAGCCGTTCTGAGCTCGTCCCCACGGCGAGGGGGGACAAGGAGAAAGACAGAGGGTTCCGTGATGGGTCCCTGGTGCCCTTTGATGAGCTCTTCGAGCGGGCCCACGAGGGAGACAGGACCAAGGCCGCCTTCAGCCGAGCGGTGGAGCTCTTCTGCCAGAGGGACGTCCGGCGCAGAGGTCATGTCGAGTTCATCAACGCGGCCCTCAGGAAGATGCCGGAGTTTGGGGTGGAGCGGGATCTCGACGTCTACAACAAGATCCTGGACGTCTTCCCCAAGGAAGTGTTCGTGGCCCGCAACTTCATCCAGAGGATGTTCAACCACTACCCGAGGCAGCAGGAATGCGGGATCCAAGTCTTGGAGCAGATGGAGAACTATGGTAGGGGTGCGGGGTGCCCGAACACCCATAGTGGCAGTGTGGGTTAGTGGTTAGGGCTGGGGGGAGTGGGAGTCAGAACTCCTGGGTTCTATTCCCAGTTCTGCCACTGACTCCCCGTCTGAACTGGGCAAGTCGCTTAACCCCTCTGTCCCTTAGTCTCCATGGTGAGGGCCGGTGAAGGCACCGTCTGCGTCTCTTACGTGCCTCTCCTCCCTCGTCTGCGCAGGCATCATGCCCAACAAGCAGACGAAATTCCTGCTGCTCCAGATCTTTGGCGAGAAGAGCCATCCTGTTCGCAAGTACCAGCGGCTCATGTACTGGTTCCCCAAATTCAAGCATGTCAACCCGTACCCGGTCCCGGCGGCCCTCCCCCGAGACCCCGTCGACCTCGCCAGGATCAGCCTGCAGCGGATTGCCGCCGACCTGAGCGCCACGGTCACGGTCTATCAGGTAAGGAGAGGCGCTCGGCCGTAGCGCGTTGCGCGTAGCCATGGGAGTGACTGACTCTCGCGCGCCGGGGTGTGAGCACTGCGGAGGAAGGGACTCTAACGTACCAGGGCCTCTTGCCGCACAGCGGTGGAGTCACAGAAAGAGCAGGCGGCTGCTGCTGATGGAGGCAAAGCTCTGGTCAGCTCGAACGACCCCTAGCACAGCCTGATGCAGAGGAGAAGGTGCTTGCGGCAATTGGGGCATGGAGCACCCTCTAGACTGTTCTATGCACCAAGGAGTTTACTCCTGTTACCTGGGGTCCGGCCTCCCGGGGCTCGGTCCCCAGTTCGGGCAGGGGGCCCGGCCTCTTGGGATCTACAGCCTGCCGGGCTGTATTGAACTGGGGGAGCGAGTCAGGGAGCCCATGCGTGTGAAGGATGCTGTCTCTAACAAAGGCGTCTTCATCCCCGCAGAGGCCTCTGACGGATATTTCGGATGCCGGAAAAGAGATCACCCAGCCGCACATCGTAGGTACGGGATGCCCCGGACCCCTTTGCCTTTGACTGGCCGGTGCCGGATTACGTGGGAGCGAAAAGTCTCTAGCCTGTTGTGTGTGTCGCCTTTGCCTTAGCTGGAGGCGACGTCGGCACTGAGGGCGTCCGGCCATTCGAGCCGCTGGCTGGAAGCAGCCCGGCTGTGGGGAAGCAGCCCACGTGGCTCGTGATTTCTAAGCCCCACGCAACCCTGGACAGACTCAGAGGGGGACGTTCGGGGGGGTATGGGGGCATGTCTCTACCCCATTGACGTGGATTTGCTCACCTTCCTTAGAGCCTCGCCTCTAACCCTTCCTTCCCCCGTTAAATAACGACGCTGCTCCGGCGCTGAGGAGCCCAGTGTCTTTAGAGACGCTAACGAGCTAAGCTTCTCTGTGGAGCATTGCATCTGGGGTAACAGGCGCGCATCTGGGGAGTCTTGCCTGTCGATCACAAGCCCAGCTCCTGGGTAGGAATCACAGCCTGGCAGCTGGGGGCTGTACGCGGCTTGTGCTCCGGAGAGCTTCCCCGCCTGGGGTGCTCTGGCTTGGTGCGAAGGCCGTTCAGCGCAGAGCCGTTGGATTATGTTCATTCTCTCCCCGGGTGGCTAATCCTCGGTTTGTGGCGTGTGTGGTTTCCCCTCCCTTTAGGAATCCAGAGCCCTGATCAGCAGGAACTCCTGGCTCGCCACAATCCGGCCAGGCCCGTGTTTGTCGAGGGCCCCTTCCCCTTGTGGCTGAAGAAGACGTGTGTTTATTATTATATACTCCGGGGAGAGCCGTTGCCTCCTGAAGAAAAGGTAAAGAATGGCCTTGCCTCTCTGCGTAGGCCTGGGGCTGCCAGCTGTGGGCTCTGGGGAGGAGGGTCTGTATTTCCAGGCTGTTTCCCTGCACTGCAAACACCACGGAGTTGGTGCTGGTTTGGTGAATGACCTGAGTCACTCTGGAAACGCTGTAAGTCTTGTGGAGGTGGGGCAGGGGCTGGTTCATGGGGTGTGGGGAGTGGGCTATGGGGGCTTTTCCCCTATAGGGGGTGCTGTCTCTGACCCCCAGCATGGGGACTGGCTTGCTCAGGGGAGTCAGAGACTGGAATATGGGGCTTTTCCCCTCTCGGGGGCACCAGTTCTATTCCCTAGACCAATAATTACCTCCACCTGACGCCATTCGTCGGCCTGCACATAATGAGTTTGCCAGGTCTCAGCTCATTCCTAGCTGGGCTGGTGAACGTATCGTCGAAACCCCCAGCACAATCTGCAGTGACCAGGCTCCTCACCAACAGCCTCGCTGGAGAGGCCGGGGTCCCCTCTTCCACCTGGGGGGTCTGTCCAGGGCTGGCTCGGGGAGATCGGACAGGAAGTTGGCTCTGCAGACGCACTGGGCTGCCATTCTGGCATCTTTCTCTGGAAATCCAGGGGCCGCACAAGCTGAAGAGTGGGCTTGTCCCAGGAGGGCAGAGAGATGCATGCGGCTCAGGGGTGCTGGGTAGCGGTTGAGTGAGGTAGAGGTGTTTGGGGGGGGTATTTACTCCCCCTGTATAAATATCTCCCCCCCCCTCCCCCTTAGGAAGAGGTGATCGACTCCGAGAGGAACTTGTACTACCCCATGCACCTCGACCTGGACCTGGACCGGGGCCTCTGGGACGACGAGGAATTTTACGTGGATGAAGGTAACACACGTGGGGCTGGGCCACTGAGGTGGGGGCACATTTAGAGCCAATCAAATCTACTGGGACAGTCGGGCAACAGGAGAGCCAGAGCAGCTGGCAGTGAAACAGAAATAGAGCCCAGAAATTGATTCATCCCTCTGGAGGCTGTTCCATAGGCTAATCGACCTCTGTGTCCTCACTCACCCTAAGCTGAGATCGAGGGAGGTGATCATTCCCCTCTATTCGACATTGGTGAGGCCTCATCTGGAGTCCTGTGTCCAGTTTCCCAGTGCCTAACTCCACCTCTTAACCAAAGCCACTCCCCCTCGGTATAAGCTTCCAACGCTTGTAATAGTTTGCTGTCAACCTCTAAGTCACCAGTTCAAATCCAGCCCTGCTCAGCGGTGGATGAAGGTTACTGCCCCAGTTAATAGTCCCCATCCTAATCCAGAGCTTCTGAGAGAGGTCTGCATAAACCAGCCCTGGCACTGGTTAGAATAGCAGGGTTGGAAGGGACCTCAGGAGGTATCTAGTCGCACCCCCTGCTCAAAGCAGGACCAACCCCAACTAAATCATCCCAGCCAGGGCTTTGTCCAGCCTGACCTTAAAAACCTCTAAGGAAGGAGACTCCACCACCTCCCCAGGGAACCTATTCCAGTGCTTCACCACCCTACTAGTGAAATAGTGTTTCCTACTATCCAACCTAAACCTCCCCCTCTGCAACTTGAGACCATTACTCCTTGTTCTGTCATCTGCCACCACTGAGAACAGTCTAGATCCATCCTCCTTGGAACCCCCTTTCAGGTAGCTGAAAGCAGCTATCAAATCCCCCCTCATTCTTCTCTTCGGCAGACTAACCAATCCCAGTTCCCGCAGCCTCTCCTCATAAGTCATGTGCTCCAGCCCCCTAATCCATTTTTGTTGCCCTCTGCTGGGCTTGTTCCAATTTTTCCACATCCTTCTTGTAGTGGGGGGCCCAAAACTGGACACACGACTCCAGATGAGGTCTCACCAATGTCAAATAGAGGGGAATGATCACGTCCCTTGATCTGCTGGCAGTGCCCCTAGTTATACAGCCCAAAATGCCATTAGCCGCCTTGGCAACAAGGGCCCCCTGCTGACTCCTATCCAGCTTCTGAGCAATCGCAGGCTAATAAGAATGATCTTTTTCCTCCCCCTCTTATCTCTATATCTGATCCCCCAAGAAAGAAAGTATTAAGGTTACTTAGATCAGCAGATACTTTTCTTCCCTACCTGAACATGTCAAATCAGAACTCCTCTGCAGCGGGATACGATAGTGACTTCTGTTCTAAGCGGCTGTGTGGTAGCTGTTGTGTTCTTCCCCAGAGGTGGCCACATTTCAATGCCGGGTGAAAAAAACAGTTCCTGGCTGTGTGGACTTTGCACCAGGGACCCGAAGTCCTTGACAGACAAGCCGCCTCCCTCCTGAGGGTGGAGGATTATTGTTGTTTGGTGAATTGACAGTTTCCTTGCGGAGGGAGGGGCAGAGGTGAGATTAGGACCCAAGAATCCTGATTTCCAGTCACTCCGATGGCATTACTGGAGTCCACTGCTCCATTGTGCTGTGGGGTTTGCTAATATTGACGCTGCTTCTGTTCTCTGTCCTGTCCCCTGCAGTGGTGGAAGGCCCCATCTCTGCCATGTGCATGGCCGGGGCAGGAGACCAGGCCACTTTGGCCAAGTGGATTTTGGGCCTGCAGCAAACCAATCCCATTTTGAGTCAGACACCGGTTGTGTTCCACCTCACGCCGGGGCCCCGAGAGTTCCAGGTGGCCTCGGACTCGGAGAGCGGCGAGGAGGAGATCCCGCAAAGTTGGCGCATGAAGCAAGAACTTTAAACCTGCCTCCATTTGGTCGCCTTCCTTGGGGATTGTTTAGCTGCATGCGATCGAGCCGATGGGCCAGCGGGAATCTGCTTCAGCAGCCACCGTGGCATAGGAACGGATCCGTCCTTTCAATCAGTCTGAGCCGCTTTGAGTAGAGTCCCACGTAATGAGGCTGCTGTGACTGTCTCCTCCCCCTGCTTCCTTCGCTCTAGCGCTAAGGACGGTACCGGGTATGGGGTGAATGTGCTTAGCCGCCAGATGATTTGATGTAGTCGCCTCACATTTGGACCTGATCATTGTTCTGGGTGATCTCTGATCGCGGCAGGGGGAGCCCAGAGCCTCCTGAGTTGTAATCCCAGCTCCTATTAAACCACTGCCCCGGGCGTGGAGCAGAGATGTTATTAAAAAGCCTTCAGCACTTTCCGAAGGAGGCCGGGAATGAGTCGTGTTCCGGCCCTGCTGATCCTTCTCCATGAAACGGGCAGGTCACCATTACAACATGGCTTGGGGAGGAGGGGGGGCTGCCCAAGCCATGGGGGCCTAGGAGAGCCTGCCCCAGTTCCCCATGCCTTCTGCCGAAGCCACTCTGAAAACTAGCCAGGAGCTGGCCTGACAGGGGGTGTTCAGAGCCTGGGGTGCTCTGGCTGAGGAGACTGGCAGGGCGCTGCTGCTGATCACAGAGCAGCTACTTGCTGGGGGGGTCATGACTGGGCTGAGCTGCCTCCAGCCAGCTAGTCAAGGGAACTGTATGGGTTGAGGGGCTGTGCACTGGCTGGGCTTGGGGGGGAGGGGGTGTCTCCTGGGGGGCTCTCCGGTGCGGGGGAGCATGGTGGGTAAACTGTCCAGGCCCTGGCTGGGTGTAGGGGGTGTGTGTGTGTCCGTCCCGGATTAAGCATGTGGGACCATGGTGGATGGAGCAGCCATGTGCTGGTTGGGCCATGGGGGGGACCTGTCCTGGGGGGCTGGGCCCAAGCGTGCAAGGGAGGGTGGTGGCTGGCAGGGGTGTGTGTGGACCTGTCTGTCCCAGGGCTTGGGTGGAATGGTCGTGTATGGGCTGGGCCCTGGTGGTGGGGGTCAGTCCTGTGGAGCTGGGCCCCAGGAGGGGGAGCGTGGGGGGGGGGGGGGGGCTGGGCACTAGCTGGGCCCTCGGGGTGGGCCCCAGGAGGGGGAAATGTGATGGGTGGAGGGGGCGGGGTGCTAGCTGAGCCCTGCTGGTGGGGGGTCAGTTCTGTGGGGCTGGGCCCCAGGAGGGGGAGCGTGGGGGGGGGGGCGGGGTGCTAGCTGTGCCCTGCTGGTGGGGGGTCAGTTCTGTGGGGCTGGGCCGGTGGAGGGGGCTGGGTGCTAGCTGGGCCCTGGGGGTGGGGGTCAGTCCTGTGGGGCTGGGGCCCAGGAGGGGGAGCATGGGGGGGGGGGCTGGGCGCTAGCTGGGCCCTGCTGGTGGGGGTCAATTCTGTGGGGCTGGGCTGCTGGAGGGGGCTGGGCCCTGGGGGTGGGGGTCAGTTCTGTGGGGCTGGGCTGCTGGAGGGGGCTGGGCGCTAGCTGGGCCCTGGGGGTGGGGGTCAAGTCTGTGGGGCTGGGCCCCAGGAGGGGATGGGTAGAGGGGGCGTTGCCCCTGGGGGGGCAACAGGGCGGGGATGCCCCCTGGGGGCGGTTGGGGGGGCTGTCTGGGCAGGGGCTCCGCTCCCTGGGGTCAGGCAGAGCGCGGGGCAGCCTCAACGCTGAGCCCCCCTGAGAAGGCTGTTGGGGGGGGTACAGATAGGCGCCCAGTGCTGGGGCGCATGCGCAAGAGAGCTGGTGGTGGTGGTGAGGCGGGGATCTCCAGCGCATGCGCAAAAAGAGCACAGGCGCTTGCATCAGTGTGGGCATGTTGAAGGCGGAGCGTAGCTCGAGAGGGGCGCCTGCGCCCTGAACCCATCTTCCCGCGCAGGCGCAGTGTGGACCCAACGGGCGCTGGGTGCGCATGCCTAGAGCTCAATCAGCTGAGCACGCGCGCCGCCGACTGGTGAGACTTTTCTGGCGGAGCAGCGACGGGGGGGGGCGGAAACAGGAAGCGGGTCGCGGGCCGTTGACGTCACTGCCCCTGCGCCGGGCTCCTCCGAGTCCCCCAACAACGGGCTGCTCGGCGCGGCCAGCGGGCTGGGCATGAGCGAGGCGCAGCGGGGCCCGGCCCCGGCCGCGGCCGCGGAGGAGGAGGAGGCGGCCGAGGAGGAGGAGGCGGGGCCCGGCGCGGGGGAGGCGGAGGCCGGGGCCGGCGGCCGCAAGGCCCGGGGGCGGCCCCGCCTGACCGAGTCCGACCGGGCCCGGCGCCGCCTCGAGTCCCGCAAGAAGTACGACGTGCGGCGGGTCTACCTGGGCGAGGCGCACGGGCCCTGGGTGGATCTGCGGAGGCGCAGCGGCTGGAGCGACGCCAAGCTGGCGGCCTATCTGCTGGGGCTGGAGCGGGGGCAGCGCGCGGGGCGCCGCGGGTGAGAGCCGGGCCCCCACCCCCCCTCCGGGCCGGGCCCCCCTCCCCGTGCACCCCCCTGTCTGCTGGGGCTGGAGCGGGGGCAGCGCGCGGGGCGCCGCGGGTGAGAGCCGGGCCCCCACCCCCCCTCCGGGCCGGGCCCCCACCCCCCCTCCGGGCCGGGCCCCCTCCCCGTGCACCCCCCCGTCTGCTGGGGCTGGAGCGGGGGCAGCGCGCGGGGCGCCGCGGGTGAGAGCCGGGCCCCCCTCCCCCCTCCGGCCGGGCCCCCCTCCCCGTGCACCCCCCGTCTGCTGGGGCTTGAGCGGGGGCAGCGCGCCGGGCCCCCACCCCCCCTCCGGCCGGGCCCCCCTCCCCGTGCACCCCCCTGTCTGCTGGGGCTGGCGCGGGGGCAGCGCGCCGGGCCCCCCCGGCCCGTCCGGCCGGGCCCCCCCCCCCCCTCCGGGCCGGGCCCCCCTCCCCGTGCACCCCCTTGTCTGCTGGGGCTGGAGCGGGGGCAGCGCGCGGGGCGCCGCGGGTGAGAGCCGGGCCCCCACCCCCCCTCCGGGCCGGGCCCCCCTCCCCGTGCACCCCCCTGTCTGCTGGGGCTGGAGCGGGGGCAGCGCGCGGGGCGCCGCGGGTGAGAGCCGGGCCCCCCCTCCTCCAGGCCGGGCCCCCCTCCCCGTGCACCCCCCCGTCTGCTGGGGCTGGAGCGGGGGCAGCGCACGGGGTGCTGTGGGTGAGAGCCGGGCCCCCACCCCCCCTCTGGGCCGGGCCCCCCTCCCCGTGCACCCCCTGTCTGCTGGGGCTAGAGCGGGGGCAGCGCACGGGGTGCCCTGGGTAACAGCTGGGCCTCCCAACCCCCACATCTGGCCTGGACCCCCCCTTCCCCGTACACCCCCTACCTGCTGGATCAGGGGCAGCACGCAGGGTGCCATGGGTGAGAGCCGGGCCCCCCAACCCTCTGGCCCGGACCACCTCTCCTTGTACACACCCTTCTGTCTGGAGCAGGGGTTGTGCATAGGGTGCTGCAGGTGAGAGCTGGCCCCTACTGAGCCAGATTTCCCCTATGCCTGGCCGGGCCCCTCACTGACTCCTCCTCTCCTGTCCCTGTCCCCGTATGCCCCCACTTGCTGGAGCGCGGGCAGCAAGTGGGGTGCCACAGGTGAGAGCTGGGGGAAGTGGGAGATCAGACCCCTGACTGAGCTAGGACCTGCCCCATCCCTTCCCCCCCCCTCAATCCCATATACCATTTCCTTCCATGACTGACAGCCAGGACCACTTCACTTGGCTGGTCCCACTCATTCCCTGACTCCATTGTCATATGCCCCCTTCCTGGTGGGGCAGAGACAGCAAGTAAGGGGATGGATGAGGGAGTTGTGGGATCTGGAGCCCTTTTTCCTTCCCCCATCCCCTTATATCTCCTTCCTTCTGGAGCAGGGGCTGGAGAGGGGAAGCCTGGGGGAGACCAGGATCCCTCCCATGGGGTGTTAACCCCATTGCCCCCATAGCATCTCTAGGGGAGAGAACGCTCCTGCAACCAGCTTTGACAGGAGTCGTGAGCAGCTAGATGGGGTGTCTTACTCCAGCCTCTCTACATGGGAGGGGATGTCTTGCCCCTGCATGGATAGACACATCCTCCCTCCCTCCCTCCCCTCAAATCTGTTCCCATCTCCAGTTGAGGTGTAGCCAGTAGACTGAGGATGGGATGAGATCCAGGCCTCCACCTTCTCATTTGACAGCAAAATGTGTGACCATGTGGACTAGTGGTTAGAGCAAGTGATATGGTGTCAAAGCTCCTGGGTTTTGCCCACATTTCTCAGAGACTCTCCCCCCATGATCTTCTCTAGTCATATTTTTACACCACCCTCATCACCATGGTATGCGAACACCATGGTCAAGTCACCTCACACCTCTGCGCCTCAGTTTCCCTCCTCTGTGTGTAGGGGATAATATCACACACAGGTGGGCGGGGGGGGGGGGGAGGATGTTGGGCATCTGAGATTTGGTGAAGGACTTTGTGACCCTTGGATTGAAGGGGCTCGAGAAAGGTGTTAAATGTGAAGAATCTTGCCTGTACAGTTATGTCACTTTGGGGGGTGATTGTCGCTAACATTTTGATACCAGCCAGAGCCGTAGTGCAGACGCGGTTATACCAGCAAAACTATAGTTTTGGTACAGCTCATTTTGCTGTGCGTACTGGCCCTACCAGGCAATGCTCTTTCGCCGGGAGAAACTGCTCAGTGCTAGGAGGTCTTGCCTATTCAGCCTTATCGGCAAACCTTCTCTAGTGTAGACGCGTCTGAGATACACACCCCATTCTGCCTTTGTCGTGACTGAATTCCAGTGGTGAGCTGCTGTGGATCTGCAAAGATGAGAACTATCTTAAAGCAGAACTGTTTACGCTCTCTGCCGCTCTCCTGGTGATTGTTAAATCACGCTAGTGTCACGGTCTGCATCCCAGATCAGAGCACTGGTCCTAACTCAGTGTGCCCTGCCAGCCATGTGATGAATGCTTCAGGGGAAGGGCTCTCATCTGGCAGTACTATACCGTGCAGGGAAATTACTCTCCGATCCCAGCTCCTACACGAGAACTAGTGTATTTCCCTTCTGATATTGTATCCTAGGTGCTGATCCTGTGACGGGAGAGACGTGGGCAGATTATCTGTGTTCTCGTGGTGCTGCATCTGAGTCCTTGTGGGTCTGTGACGGTGCAGAGATCCACTTGCATTCATTTCGCTGCAGGTTCAGGGCTTCAGCGAGTATAACGGACTCGGGGGATTTTTCACCTTCCTCCGCAGCATGGGGTGTGGCTCACCTGTTGGTATCATCTGGGCATGTCTCACTTGAACAATTCCCTGCCATCACAGGGGCATCGGTGGCACCTCGGTCTCTCCTGTTCGCTGCCTGTGGCACAGTTTAGTCTCCTGAGGACTAAAATGCTTTAGTCTAACTAAAGTCACAGGGCTCAGCTTAGGGGTGTCTGTCGTGGCTTGTGAGATACAGGGGATCAGATGAGAGAATTTGGCCTTAAATTATTTATGTAATAACCTGCACAGTGGATTTCCCAGGTTAATTATACACTGGAAGAAAACAGGCTCAAGTGTTCTTCATGGCCTCGCTGTATTAAGGACATTGTCCCTTTTGGGTAGCATCTAGTCAGCTGGATTTCGTGGCCTGTCACGTTTAGATCAGCAATCCATGGCTGTGCTCTGCTGAGAGAATTTGGGAGCAGAGGGTTTAGATCGCTCACCAGTCACTGATCTAAGTCCTTTTCGTTCGTTCTTTTGCAAAAGGGCATGAGTGTGGGGGCTGGTTTTCAGCCAGAGGAGTAACCGATATAGGGTTGATGATGTGAGGGACGGATGCCGCTCCCTGCGCGTTGTAATAGAACAGAGTTCTTTATGGGGTCTTAAAAACCAATCACTAAGTAGCCCTGCTCCTGTGTTAAACCTTGGCAGTAAACCCTGATTTCCTCTCGTGAATCTGCGTCACATAAGGTACAGGTACCATGACTTGGGGCAAGTCACTGAATCCGTGCCTCGGTTTCCCCATCTGTAAAAGCCGGGGGGAGATACTAGCACAGCCCTGCCTCCTACGCTAAATGGCTGAGATGTCCAGCTATGGAGCATAGCCCCTGATGCTAAATCAGTGCTCTCTTTTTCTGTTGCAGGAAGCCGTGGGAGCAAATCCCTAAAAAGCCAAAACGAAAGAAAAGTAAGTGACTTGTCCTGGGGATCCAGCTTGTGACAATGGCTGAATGTGGGTGCACAATGAACGCGTCAAAGATCCGTGTCTGCACCCAGAAACCCGTTCTTAGAATTCTCATCTGTCCAATCCCCCGCCAGTGGCCTTTGTCTGTCTTTGTACAGCCCCATACGCAATGGGGTCCTTCTCCAAGATTGGGGAGCCCTATCACTGCCGTAATACACCTAATAACGTACAGCACTTTACACGGTGGGGTCCTGCTCCATGACGGGGGAACCCTACTGCTACCGTAATGCACCTAATAACGTACAGCACTTTACACGGTGGGGTCCTGCTCCATGACGGGGGAACCCTACTGCTACCGTAATACACCTAATACATAATGTACAGGACCCAGCACAATGTGGCGGGGGCTGTGAGGGGGGCTCCTGAGCGCTACCATAATACACCTAATACATAATGTACCGCACCTAGCAAAATGCAGTCCTGGGCCATGATGGGGGCTCCTTGGGGCTGCTGCAATATACCTAATAAATTACATCTAACACCCACCATAACGGGGTCCTGGTCTGTGATTAGGGCTCATCGGGGCTGCCGTAATACATCTAAACAATAACGTTCTGTGCCTAGCACAAATGGGTGCTGTGACTAGGGCTCCTAGATGCTATCGTAACATACCTAATAAACAATAATCTGCGTGACCCCATCTGCCCTGATGCGTAAGAATTGCTCACTCCGATGGCCTTTCTCATAGCTATATGAACGTAGGATCTCCTCTCTACAAACGTACCAAGCGGTTTGCTGCAGCAGTGTTGGACGCAGGCTGATTTCTCTAGGTCTGACCCCTGATGCTGGCAGGGGGTAAAGGCTGGTGTTTTACTCCTGTCTTTCCTGGGGAAGCACCAAGTGCAGAAATAACTGGCGTGACATTGAGTGAGGGAGCGACGAGGCTACGTGCCCGTTGGAGGCGTCCATAGAGTGCAGTGGAGTTTTCACGGATACAGCCCAAAAGTGCAGTCCAGGCCCGGAGAGCTGGGGCTGCCCCGGGACTGTTCTGGAGGGATCCGGCATGGGGAGACTGGCCACTGACCATAGATCTAAAGCCGTTCCAGCTGGAAGGCTGGCTGAGCAGGCTCGGGGGCGGGCTGGCAGTCACTAAAGCCCCACTTGGCCCGCCTCTGAGGGAGGGGGATCGAGAGCCGTGCAGGTTTCTGTGGGTCTGAGCTTCAGCTCTGAATCCTGCTCCTGGGGGTGAGGGTGGGCCACTGGTTAGAGCATGAGCCTTGGGCCTGCAAGCCCTGGTTCAATTCCCAGCTCTGCTGCTAGCTCTCCGGGTGACCTTGGGAAGTCACCGTACCTCTGTGCCCCTCA
Source organism: Mauremys mutica (assembly GCF_020497125.1). Classification (NCBI taxonomy): domain Eukaryota; kingdom Metazoa; phylum Chordata; order Testudines; family Geoemydidae; genus Mauremys; species Mauremys mutica. The sequence continues at coordinate 22,313,935 of NC_059091.1, read as the reverse complement.
GTTTGCCATCTGGATAGACCTGCCCTGACCCAGGTGGCAAGCAAAGCTAAACCCATTAATGACTGCTCGGTGCTCGGATACCCATGTTCCGGGGCTGTATGTGTACCTTAGACAGACGTTCAGTGTCCCCTGACATTTCCAAGGGGCTTTACCCCACTGCCTTAGTCACCGTTTTCCCACCCCCACTGTGATCTCCCCAAAGGTGGCTGCACGAGCTGCCAAAGTTCACAGCACGGCCAGCGCAAATGGTGGGCCGGTGATACACAGGGCCAGAGCTGGCAAAGCAGGATGGAGATGTAGGGCTCCTCAGACAAACCTCCCTCTGCCTGTGTGGAGGAGGAGGGTATTACAGGTGTTGGCAAAGCAGGGAGCCAATCTGCTCAGTGTTCATTGCTGTTACAGTCTCTTCCCGGCATCTTAACATCTGAGGAGACCTTTGCTTTTGCACCGGTTAGGGTGCAGCTCTGGTGTGAGCTCTCCGTGCCCTGGAAGGAGGCAGCGGTACAATTCGGATTCCTCCGGCAGTTGATGCCCCTCTCCTGGGAATGTTAAAAATGGGCAAAGAGGCTCTCTAGGAATGACAGGAGGATTGTGACAGTAGCAGAGGTGCTGTCATGGCCCTTCGCTGCTCCATTGTTCCGAGCTCAAACGCAGAGACCAGCTGGGGAAAGACTTGTCCTTTCTCTGGGGGGCTGGGCGCCCCAGCAGGGACAGGTCCTACTTCAGGTGTCACGTGCTGAGCCAGCAGCCGCCGTCTTGGCAGTGCTATCGAATCACAGAAATGTGGGGCTGGAAGAGACCTCGAGAGCTCATCGGGTCCAGCGCCCCGTGCTGAGGCAGGAGCAAATAAACTTCAGCCTTCCCTGGCCGGGGTTTGTCCAACCTCAAACCTCCAGTGTCGGGGATCCCGCAGCCTCCCTTGGACGCCTGGTCCAGAGTGTAGCTCCCCTCAGAGTTAGTCAGAAAGTTTTTCCTAATATTGAACTTAAATCTGACTGCAGAGGAAGCCCATTGCTTTTTGTCCTGCCTTCAGCGGCCATGGAGAACAATTGAGCCCCGTCTTTGCAACAGCCCTTAACCTATTTGAAGACTTCTCGGGTCTCCTCGGTTGACTTTTCTCAGAGCTAACCATGCCCCCGGTTTTAACCTTGCCCCGTAGGCCTCCTTAAAGTTCAGCGCCCAGAATTAGACGCAAGACTCCAGCTGAGGCCTCCCCAGTGCCGTGTAGAGCAGCACAGTGACCTCCCGTGTCTTACACGTGACACTCCTGCTAATCCGATAACATTAGCTACTTTTGCAGCCGCATCGCAGTGTTGACTTGTGTTCGATTTGAGATCCCCTGTAACACCAGCGCCTTCTCCATGGTCCTGCTGCCAAGCCGCTTGGTCCCCAGTTTGTAGTTGTGCTTTTCGTATTTCCTTCCTAAATGTACCACGGTCCGCTGGCCTTTAATGAATTTCATCTTCTTGATTTCAGGCCAATTCTCCAATTTGTCCCGGATGTTACGAATTTGAATCCTGTCCTCCAAAGCGCTCGCAGCCCCTCCCAGCTTGGTGTCATTTGCAGATGTTCTAAGCAAACTGCCCCCTCCATTATCCAAATCATTAATGAAAATATTGAATAGAATCAGACCCAGGACTGACCTTTGCGGGGACCCCCCCCCGACATGCCCTCCCAGTTTGACAGCCCATCACTAATCACTGAGGTTGGTCTTTGAACCAGTTGTACACCCACCTTATAGTGATTTCATCTAGAGCACATTTCCCTAGAGTGCTTATGCAATTGTCATTTGGGACTGTGTCAAAAGCCTCTGCAAAATCAAGAGCTGTCATGTCAACTGCTTTCCCCCTCCCCATGAGGCCCATCACCTTGGTATGATGCTCCATCGGTGCATCAAGCCATCTGCAATGTGCCCGAGTCCCGCAGGCCGCCTGTCCCGGCTGGCTGGCGTGTGCGTGGAACAGACAGCGAGTGCGAGTCAGTCTGGACGCAGATTCCTCTCCTCCCCGTTGCAGAGTTCGCCCTCCTTGGGTCGTGTCAGCACCCAAAGGCAGGGCGGAGGGGTGGTGGATGGCCGGAACTCCCCCACTACAGCCTGGGCTGTACCAGCCGGGGTCCCTGGAACTTAGGGTGCCTGGGTCGTTAGTGGGGGTAGTACAGTAGTTATGACACACAGACTGTCCCATTGCTGACAAACAGTTGATCACTTGACTAATGGTTTAACCCAGTGGGGTGCTCCCCCGTCTTTTGCTAGCTATGGGGGCACCCCTTTGATTCCCTGTGGTCGGCTCACGTGCCTCTCTCCTCCCCCCAAGGAAGGAGGCGGAACGTCAACTGCCTGAAGAACATGGTGATCTGGTACGAGGACCACAAGAACCGCTGCCCCTACGAGCCCCACCTGTCGGAGCTGGACCCCACCTTCGGGCTGTACACCACGGCCGTGTGGCAGTGTGAGGCCGGGCACCGCTACTTCCAGGACCTGCACTCCCCGCTGAAGCCGCTCAGCGACTCTGAGAACGAGAGTGACGATGGTGAGCGGGCGGGATCCTAGTCTCCCAAGGCAGCCCGTGGGCAGGGTAGCGCTTAGGGTAGCCTGTTGTGTGGCGTTGCAGTGCATCCCACCCCAGAGGTGGCCGCATTTCAGCATAAGGGGAGTGCTCCCTAGGCCTGTAAGGCAGATGTTCGGTTAATATGCCTAAGTAAGATCCAGCTGGATGGGAGGTGATCGTTATGGTGCTAGTAGATGGGCACTTCCCCAGCCCTGAGGGTTGGGCAGGGTAATGCTAGGCTGCAGGAGGAGCCAGGTGTCCCTCAAAGCCCAGGGGAGCGTCCTGCCGTGGCTCTAACCCACGCCCGCCCATTGCTCTCCCCACTGCAGCTGGCAACGGCGTGGGGGCCGGAAGCTCGGACTCCTCCGAGGAGAGCTCCAGCTCGGGCTCGGAGGAGCAGCCCGAGAGCCGTCAGGCCAAGGCCCAGCAGCATCCGCCCCCATCGGCCGCAGAAGGCGGGAGCAGCAGCGGCCTCATCACGCAGGACGGCATCCACATCCCGTTCGAGCACCACATCGAGAACCTGACGGCCGAGCAGGGCGCCGCCATGTGCCACAACCCGCCTCTCAATGGCCCGGAGAGCATGGAGACCGTGGTGTGCGTCCCCATGCCCGTCCAGGTGGGCGCGAGCCACGGGACTCTCTTTGAGAACGTGACGCAGGAGACGCTCGGGGAGGTGGTGGCCAGCTGCCCCGTGCAGGGCATGATGCAGGGCTCCCAGGTGATCATCATCGCCGGGCCCGGCTACGACGCCCTGACGGCGGAGGGCATCCAGCTCAACGTCACCAGCAGCGGGGGCGAGGAGATGCCCTGCGCCATGATCGAGGGCGTCGCCGCCTACACCCAGACGGAGCCGGAGAACATGCAGCCCCACGGCGGGGAGCCGGTGGAGAGCGGGGAGTGCATTGAAACCAAAAAAGGTAGCTGTGGCCAGCCCTCGGGGGTGGGGGGCCTGCCCCTCTGCCCCCGGCTAAGCATGGGGAGCTTGGTCGGTACTGGGAGGGGAGGCCTCCGAAGGCCATGAAAAATGCTGCTGTGTGTTCTGTGGGGGCCTTCTCCCAGGGTCACAGTAGGGCACTAGGGGGCGCTGTGCTGCTGGGAGTGAGTTGGGCGCTCGGTAAGGGATGCGCTCTCCCCTGGGTTAGTGCTGACTCCGGTGCCCCAGTGTAGTGCTGGTGGGTGGCTCCCTAGGGGGCGCTCTCCCTGCACTAGTGACCCCGGTGCCCCATCACCGTGCTGAGCTGGAGGATGAGGGGCTCCGTAGGGGGTGCTGATCCCTGGATCTGATGTCCTGGCGTGGTGCTGGGGGGGGGGGGTACTGACCCCTGGATCTGATGTCCCGGCGTGGTGCCAGGGAGGGGGTCTATAGGGGGCACTGACCCCTGGATCTGATGTCCCAGCGTGGTGCCGGGGTGGGGTCCTGACCCCTGGCTCTGATGTCCCGGCGTGGTGCCAGGGAGGGGGTCCATAGGGGGCGCTGACCCCTGGATCTGCTGTCCCAGCGTGGTGCCAGTGAGGGGGTCCATAGGGGTTGCTGTCCTTTGGATCTGATGTCCCGGCGTGGTGCCAGGGAGGGGGTCCATAGGGGGTGCTGTCCTTTGGATCTGATGTCCTGGCGTGGTGCCAGGGAGGGGGTCCATAGGGGGTGCTGACCCCTGGATCTGCTGTCCCAGCGTGGTGCCGGGGGGTGGGTGGGGTCCTGACCCCTGGCTCTGATGTCCCGGTGTGGTGCCCGCTCATGTGCTTCATTAAAAATCCCAGGTCCCTTGACTTCCCATTGAGTGTTAACCCTGATGTAACTGCATTTCGCCTCCGCCGTCCGTAGGTTCAGCCGGCTACAGGACTCTCCCCTTCCTGCCCTCCCCCCGTGTGCGGTGTTAAACAGCTGCTGTGCTCTGCGGCAGAACTAGCTGCATTTCAGTGGCCGGTGGCTCTTGCCCGCCTCTGGGATGGGGGTTAACTGCTTCCTGTTTGAAAAGCTTCGCCAGCTTCTCGCCGCGCGGCGCGGCCTGCTGACACCTCTTTTGTGGTGGCAGAAAAAGAAGACCTTTATGGGCTCAAAAAGGAGGAGCTGCAGCCCCCGCTGGAAATGGAGATGCCGGAAGAGCTGGAGCCGGCCCAAGAGAACACGGAGCCGGAGCCCGAGGAGATGGACGGCAGTGACATGTCGGCCATCATCTACGAGATTCCGAAGGAACCGGAGAAGTGAGTGTCGCGGCGAAGCGGTTCGCTGGCTTTACAAGGCCTTGGACCCTGCCCGTGCCTCGGTTTCCCCACTCGGCCAGAGATCCGGCCAGCGGCGTCAGCGAGCCGCCTAGTATTTCCTTCCCTTTTCCGTGCGCTGCATTGGGTGCTCAAACACAGGGGCCGCTCAGCCTCAATCCAGGGCTGTCTGCGCCCCCTCCCTCCCCAGGCCTCTGCCCTGGGGGCCTTCCGCGGCCGTCTCCCCCCACCCTTGCCGTCCCCTGCCGGCGGCTGACCCCTCCGTTCCCCGCGCAGGAGGCGGCGGAGCAGGCGGGGCCGCGTGACGGATGCCGACGGCATGCTGGAAATGTTCCACTGCCCGTACGAAGGATGCAGCCAGGTCTACGTAGCACTTAGTAGCTTTCAGGTACGATTTGTGCGCGTCAGTTTCCCACAGGCCTGTCTCCGGGGTGGGGTGTGAAGGGTGCTGCAAGGGCCCTGCCTGAGAGCCCCGTTCTGCCCCCCCGGAGCCTGGGAAATGCTCAGGCCGGCTGGTTGTTCTCTGCAGCGGGAGCTGGAGCGGTGACGCTGGGCGGTTGCTTTCCCTTTGGTGCTGGTGAGTTTCACGTCCTGGTTGATGGGTGGCCAGGGCCTGCCTGGCGTGGCGGGTTTCCAGCACTGGCCGGGGGGTGGCGCTTGCAGGCTGCGTTGGGAACGTGACAGCAGCCTGGGGATATTTCGATTGCGTTTTCTCACAAAACCCAAACCTGGAGCCTGCTTGGCACTTGAGAGAGGGGACGGCGACGGAGCGTGACTCAGGGACAAGGGAGAGCCAGGTTTCATCCCCTGCTTTGCCACAGACTGTCTGGGCGACCTGGGGCAAGTCATTTAGCCATTCTTTGCCTCAGTTTCCCCATCTGCACAATGGGAGTAATAGCCCAGGGAACGAGGGCCAGATTAGTCCTGGCTCAGTGTCTAGCCAAGGGTTTGATCGAGTCTTGGACGTCCGCTTGGACAATCGGCAAATCATTTAACGTCACGGCCTCGGTGCCCCACCTCGCTACCCCTGCGCTGGCTTTGGGGGCAGCTTGGTTCCAACGCTGCATCAACGGGGAATCTCTGGGCGTAGATTGTGGGGTGAGGGCGTTTGTCGAGGTTGAGGCGAGAGAGTGGGGTACCCCAGCTGCGGTGACCGAGGCGCCGTGTTGTGAGGGAGGGACGAGCTCTGATGTGGGAATTCCTGCCGGTTACTGGGGGGGTTGTAGCAGCCTCTGCTGTGACTGTGGTGGGGGTGTGGTCTAGCCCTCTGCCCCCCCCCCCCTTGTCTCTCCAGAATCACGTCAACCTCGTCCACCGGAAAGGGAAGACAAAAGTGTGTCCCCACCCGGGCTGCGGCAAGAAGTTCTACCTGTCCAACCACCTCCGCAGACACATGATCATTCACTCAGGTGCAACCCCCGGGCTCTCTTCCCCGGCGCCCCCCCCTCCCCGCTGGGCCTGGTCCTGCACTGCGCTGCTCTGGGGAGACGCCGACGCCTTCGCCGCCTGGTTCTGGGGCACTCGGCTGCCTCTGCTTAGCCTTCGCTTCCCCCCGGAGCCATGCTCCCTGCATGGCACCAGAGCACCCGGGAAGGGAGCTGGGGCTGGCTCGGATTCCCCCCGGGATCAGCTGTCTCACTCGGCTCATTTTCAACACTTACATTATGGGGGGTGGGGAGAGAGTCAAAAATCCGGAACAAACGGAAGCAGCCGCTTGGCCCCCCGGCTGGGCTGTCCGCTGGGATTGATCCAGGGCCTCTTGGTTTAAAAGCAGGAGACTCTCCCCTGCCTGAGCTAAGGGACGTCACTTTTTTAGCTGGCGCCGTGGGCCGTCTCGGACATCGGATGTGGGAGACACAGACCCAGTGTGATGCCCCAGTGGGCCGGCGTCACCCCTTCGGGCAGGTTAAGGGCCTGCTTGCTGCATGCGTCGGGCTGGGAGTGGGCAGAGAGGGACTCTGGATTCTCCTACTGAGGTCCCTTGACTGAGTCTCGGCTGTGCCCCGTTCTTTGTCCCCTGCAGGCGTCCGTGAATTTACCTGTGAAACCTGCGGGAAATCTTTCAAGCGGAAGAATCACCTGGAGGTGCATCGCCGGACGCACACGGGAGAGACGCCCCTCCAGTACGTGCGGGAGTTGGGGGGCGCGGGGGTGACCCATTTAGGAACCCGACCCAGGCTCGTTCGAGCCCCTGGAGCGGAGCGCCTCTGTGTGCCACCACCTCTGGGGCAGAGCACATCAGCAGGAGTTAAAGCCAGGGCGAGTGGGGTGGGGGGGGGTGGCTCTGCCCCTGCGGTGCCTGGGCCTTTTATTGGTGACACTGCTGGAGATGAGCTTGCTTTGCCCCTAGTGAGCTTTTCAAAGGTGGTGGGGAGATTACCCCTCTCGCCACTGAAATGCGGCTGCCTCTGGGGTGGGGTGTGGCAGCTGTTTGTACTGGGATCCTTCACCCGGTGCTAAAATGCAACCACAGCCAAGGTGGGGCACGGGGGCTGTTTATACAGGGATCCCTCGCCTGGGGCTGAGATGCAGACGCCTCGGGGGTGTGGCACGGGGGCTGTTAACAGCACCTAGTAACGCTGATCAGGAAGTGGAAAAATGCCACATCCGGCTGAAAGTACGGGCGGTGGGGTGGGGTGTGTTTAGCCCGGCAGCGGTAGGGAGCGTACGGCTGCAGAGAGGGCCCTCAGCTCGCGCGGGGTGTGCCGTGGGGCGGGCCCGAGGGGTGCGGCCTGCGTGACTGTGTCTGGCCCCCCGCCAGGTGCGAGATCTGTGGGTACCAGTGCCGCCAGAGAGCGTCTCTCAACTGGCACATGAAGAAGCACAACTCGGACGTCCAGTACAACTTCACCTGCGAGCACTGCGGCAAGCGCTTCGAAAAGATGGACAGCGTCAAATTCCACAAGCTAAAGAGCCACCCGGATCACAAGGCCACGTGATCCCGGCTGGGGCGTCCGTCCGGAGCCTCGGACCTCTTTATTTATTTCCCCGCCGGGGGACCCTCTGCCGCCTCCCTTTCCCCTCCCCGGACGATGGCAGCGTCGGCGGCGCCGGCTCCCACCTCGAGGGGTGCGATCGCAGTGCCCTGGGGTGGCACGTGTCTCCCCCAGCCAGGAGAGGGGGTGCTGGGCCCGGAGCCGGCAGCATGCGTGTGAGTGTGTGTGTGATATGTCGTGGCCTCTGCAGCAGGCAGCCCCCCCTGATTCTGCCGGGGTGAGACTTTTTTAGCTTTTAATGTCCAGGCCGTGGGGGCTCCAGTGTCGAGCGAACAGGGGGGACGTGCCCGTGCTCATCTGCAGCAGAGGGCGCGGCCTGGCCTGCTCGGACTCAAGGGAGAGCGAAATGCGGCACATCCCAGGGCTCGGAGGGGTGGGGCTTGGCCGCCGCACCGGGACGGTGCTGAACGAAACGCCCAGACCATTAAACCGACACTACTTTTATCTGCCTGCCTCCTGGCATCTTCCTGCCCAGCGGGCGGCGTCCTCGGAGCGGGACGGGGACCCGGCGGTCGTACCAACCGGCCATGTGCCCGGGGCTGGTTGGCATGGGACCCGCAGTGTTATCTGAAGGCGAGGGCACGAATGCCTGCACTGGCTGTGGGGCACGTGCCCTCCTGCGCGGGGGGGGCCCCAGACCTCGGGTCTCCCGCTTGTTCGCCGGCGTCGTCTCTTTCCTGTAAAGCGAAGAAGTGTCCAGCTGGTGGGGGGTGAACGAAGCGTCCCGGTGCTGCCTGAGTGTGCTGCGAGCCTGAGCCCCTCGCTCTGGAGCAGGGAGCTGGCCTGGGCAGGTCAGCGGGTTACCGTTCATGGCAGCAGCGCCGCTGCTGGGCCCCTGGCTGCTGCTCCCAGCTTGCCAGCAGCAGGGTGGGCTTCCCTGGGGGGGGGGAAGGAGGAGCCTGGCCCTGGCACAGATAAACCTCCCTCTCCTCCTCCTGCCGGGGTGTGGCCCTGCCGCCTTTCTCCGATCCCTTTCCACTCCCATTCGGCCTCCGTTTCTCTGGGCCCCACCGGGGCCCCCTAGCGAGGGCAGCGATATTCTGCAGGCAGGCGGGCTGGGCCCATGGGCCGAGTCTCCTGCCACCATGGGGCTCCCCCGGTCCCCTCCCCGGGGGTAGATTGGAGCCAGCGCCCCCTGGAGGTGAAAGGCTGGCGGAATGGCGTTCACGTCCTTTCGGTTCTCGGGGCCGGCGCGGGGGCCCTGGGGGCGCGGGGGCCCTGGGGGCGCTGGCCTGGGGCTCGGCTCCGATGCCGGCACAGGAGCGGAGGGAAGGTAAGAAAAGCAGCGGTGGGGGCTGCCTGTGTTCTGCAGTGTGGGAGCTGGGAGCAGAAAGGGGGGGTCCCGGGCCCCCCCCCTCGTAGCTCACTCCAATCCACCCTGGGGTCGCGTTGCTGACCTGCCCCATGGGAGGCGAGATGCTGGAGGGCAGCTGGCTGGGCCCAGAGTTGGGAGGGAGCAGAGAGACCCCTAGAGAGCAAAAGATCTGGGGTGGGGGGTTCCCCCTCATTCAGCCTGGCAGGGGCAGGCGGCAGGTTAGTGCCAGGAGAGCCCCGAGCTCTGGCAGGGCCATAATGCAGAGCAGGCAAGGACCCCTCTGGCATGTCGCTGGGGGGGGGGGATCCCGCCAGGCCCCCCCAAGGGAGCAACTGTTACTGTAATAGCACCTGAGTCCGGATCTGGGTCCCTTTGTGCAAAGTCAGAGAGACTCCTTGGAGAGCTGGACCCCTCGGCTCCGGGTGGCTTTGGGAGGGGAGCGGGGGCCAGCGGGGCCGGGCGCCTGGACCCCTCGGCTCCGGGTGGCTTTGGGAGGGGAGCGGGGGCCAGCGGGGCTCGGTGCCTGGACCCCTCGGCTCCGGGTGGCTTTGGGAGGGGAGCGGGGGCCAGCGGGGCTGGGTGCCTGGACCCCTCGGCTCCGGGTGGCTTTGGGAGGGGGGTGGGGGCCAGCGGGGCTGGGTGCCTGGAGCTCTGGGTAGCTTTGCGGGGGCAGTGGCTGCGGGGGCCAGCTGGGCCGGGTGCCTGGAGCTCCGGGTGGCTTTGCGGGGGCAGTGGCAGCGGGGGCCAGTGGGGCTGGGTGCCTGGACCCCTCGGCTCCGGGTGGCTGTGGGAGGGGAGCGGGGGCCAACGGGGCCGGGTGCCTGGAGCTCTGGGTGGCTTTGCGGGGGCAGTGGCAGTGGGGGCCAATGGGGCCGGGTGCCTGGAACTCCAGGTGGCTTTGTGGGGGCAGTGGCAGCGGGGGCCAGCGGGGCCGGGTGCCTGGAGCTCCGGGTGGCTTTGCGGGGGCAGTGGCAGCGGGGGCCAAGGGGCCGGGTGCCTGGAGCTCCGGGTGGCTTTGCGGGGGCAGTGGCAGCGGGGGCCAAGGGGCCGGCTGTACCCTGTTAGTAGATACAGCGAAGGAGAAGCCGTTAACCCCGTGCTGCTGGGGCTGGACCCCTGCGGGCTCCTGGGGACCCCTGGCTGCTGTCTGACATTACAGGGGGTCAGGTGCTCTATGGGGCAGGGCTGGGGTCAGTGTTGTGGGGCAGGGCTTACGGGGCCCGCGCCGCAGTAACCGCAGAGCCGGGAGGTTCAAAGCCAGGCTGGAATTAGGGGCTAGCACCTGCCCAGGGCCCCGCGCCACAGGGGACCCCGCGAAGCCTTGACGCCGGCCCTGCTCGCTGGACCCCCTCACACCCCCGGAAACCTGCTCCCCGAAGGCCCAGCTCCGTAATTCACCAGCCAGCCCAGCCCTGGGAACAAGGCAGGGCCAGAGCTGTTGGGTGGTGCCAGGGCCCAGCCTGGGCGCCCCCCCTCCTGCCCAGCCGTGGGGTGGGGGAGCACAGGGGGGAGTGGGATTGAGGGGGGGGAGTGGGATTGAGTTTGGGGCTTGGTAAAATCGGGGGGTGACAGTTACCCCCCCCCCCAGTGGCCTCCCTGTGACTTGCCCACCCCCCTCTCCCCAGCACAGGCTCTTATGGGGCAGGCTGGGAAACCCCCTGCTGTGAAATGGAGGCAGGTGGGGGTGGGGCTGGGAACCCGGACTCCTGGGTTCCATCCTGGGCCTGGGGAGGGATGCCGAGGGTGAGTCACCCGCCCGGTTCCACAGCAGCTTTGGTGCCATCCCTGAGACCAAGGTGAAAGCAGCCCCTGGGGGCTCCCATCCAGGGGCTGCTCTGGCCTGATGCTGCTTGACTTGTGGGGCAGGCCGGGCTCTCACCCCCAATAGCTACCTACCCCCCACTCCCCAGGGACTCCTCTCTGGGTGCCCTGGTGGGTAAAGCAGAGGCACCCAGGTGCCCTCCCTTGGCTAATTACCACAGATCATTAGCAGCCACCAGCTGCTGCCTCTTGTCAAGAGAAATTGGATCTGTGTGACCCCTCCCTCTGCCCCCCCATCTTCAACCCCCCCCCACCTGCTAGCAGCTGCTTTATGGCAGCTGCGCTAACCCCCCCCCTCACCCAGGCAGGACAAGGTGCATTGGCCTATGTCCCCATCCATGGCGGGGGGGCACGAGGGGGTCCCCGGGCTGGTTCCTTGCAGAGGCCGGGCTGAGCTCTGAGCTGGGGGTCGGCTCTAGGGCCAGGGGCTTAGGACACTAGCTGAAAAGTTGAGGGGGGAGGGGCAGATCTAGACAGCCTGGGTGGTTGGGGGGGGGGGGCAGGTCCCAGCTGGGCCCATTGGAGCCAGCCTGGGTTAGCTGCAGGGGTTCCCTTTCTGAAAGCCCCAGCAGGGTGGGGAGGGAGTCGGGGGGGCAGGAAATGCGGGGGGTGTCTTGGTTCAGTCAGTCATTTCCCCACCCCCCCACCCCCCAGCACACAGCTGCGGGTTTCCAGCCAGCGCCTGACTGGAGATGGGCCGGTGCTGCCAGCCCTGGGAGCGGGGGGGTGGGGTGGGGGGGCGTGGCATGACCCCCCCACCCCATGGGCATATCTTCAGCAGGGCAAGAGGAGAGAGCGGGAGGGCGGCAACGTGGCAGCGGGCGAATGCTGGGGGAGAGGGGGGTGGGTGGCAGGGGGCAGACGGAGACCCCTCTGCTCTGCTGCGACCTGGGGCCTTTCTCCTCTGTGGGGCGCTGGCTCCCATCCCGCCCCCGGGGGGGACTGGCTGGCTGGGGGGGTCGGGAATGGGACCTGGGGCCTTTCCCCTCTGTGGGGCGCTGGCTCCCATCCCGCCCCCGGGGGGGACTGGCTGCCTCGGGGGCGGGGGCGGAAATGGGACCTGGGGGCTTTCTCCTCTGTGGGGTGCTGGCTCCCATCCCGCCCCCGGGGGGGGACTGGCTGGCTGGGGGGGGTCGGAAATGGGACCTAGGGCCTTTCCCCTCTGTGGGGCGCTGGCTCCCATCCCGCCCCCGGGGGGGACTGGCTGGCTGGGGGGGGTCGGGAATGGGACCTGGGGCCTTTCCCCTCTGTGGGGCGCTGGCTCCCATCCCGCCCCCGGGGGGGACTGGCTGGCTGGGGGGGGTCGGGAATGGGACCTGGGGCCTTTCTCCTCTGTGGGGCGCTGGCTCCCATCTCACCCCCGGGGGGGGGGACTGGCTGGCTGTGGGGGGGGGTCGGAAATGGGACCTGGGGCCTTTCCCCTCTGTGGGGCGCTGGCTCCACCAGCTTCTGGGGTTTGCCCCGTTTTGTTTGCAGCTCACCCTGATTGAGTGACCTCAGCTGGCTCCCACGGGCAGCCCCGTCACAGCCCCTCCCTCCCCGCAACAAAAAGAAGTGTCCCAATTGTTCACACTTGCTGGCTGGTCACCTTAGCCAGCCCCCCTGTGTCCCGGCAGGGACCTGGGCTCCTCTGGGCACCCCCGGGGCTGGAGCCGCCCGGCCTGGGCTCCCCACCACAGCCAGGACCCGGTCAGCACTGGCAGCAGCTAATTGCCTGGTCGCTGCCATGCCACAGGGGGGCTGGCTCAGGTGACCAGCCAGCAAGTCCTTGTAGAAATAGTCCAATGTCCGTGTTCAGGGGGCTCCAGTCAGTGACTGGGGATCTCAATCCTTGTGGCTGAAGGTTTCCCCCTCTTGAAACCCAGAGTGGATCTGAGATGAAGCAGGATCGTGTCCCAGGTTCTTACACGTTTCCAGCAGCCTTTCGGCCTGAGAAAACAATGGGCTTCACTCTCCTTCTCCCAAACATCCTGGCAATTAGCACAGGGTCACTTATCCATTGAACAGTTCGGATGCAGGTCACCACAAACTTCCGAGAGACACAGACAATAACACGGTTTCACTCGAGTATCATCGCAAATGTTAATGCTCCTTTTTGATCTTTGAATTAAAGCTCTAGCAATAGACAAGGCTTGTTTGCTGCTCTCCCAAGCCCTGAGCGAACCCCTCCCCTTCTAGCTCTGGCAAGGCCGGCGGCATTTCACAGCTCTGGTCATTCACAGATCTTCCGACCCGTCCTTAACTCAGCCCTGGCTCAGGTCAGGCTGTGAGTTGATTAAGTCTTTCTGGCCCTGTCACCTTTCCATGAGATATTGTGTCACCCTCACAATGTCACAGGGGGGATAGTTGTGTAGACAAGACAAAGCTCCTAACTTCCAGTCACCCTCGGCCTGGCACGGCCTTGATGGTGGCGGAGCCGGAAGAGTCTGGAACCACCTCAGCCAGCTCCACTCCCTGCAGCCCAGCGCCCCCTAGCGCCTCCTAGCACTGCCTGCCGGGGAGAGCGCCCCCTGCTGCCCCCCTGCCTGCTCCCTGCAGCACAGCGCCCCCTAGCGCCTCCTAGCACTGCCTGCCAGGGGAGAGCGCCCCCTGCTGACCCCCTGCCCTGCTCCCTGCAGCCCAGCGCCCCCTGGGACCAGCCCTGCCTGCCACGGGAGAGCGCCCCCTGCTGACCCCCTGCCCTGCTCCCTGCAGCCCAGCGCCCCCTGGGGCCAGTCCTGCCTGCCAGGGGAGAGCGCCCCCTGCCCTGCTTCCTGCAGCCCAGCGCCCCCTAGCGCCTCCTAGCACTGCCTGCCAGGGGAGAGCGCCCCCTGCTGACCCCCTGCCCTGCTCCCTGCAGCCCAGCGCCCCCTGGGGCCAGTCCTGCCTGCCAGGGGAGAGCGCCCCCTGCCCTGCTTCCTGCAGCCCAGCGCCCCCTAGCGCCTCCTAGCACTGCCTGCCAGGGGAGAGCGCCCCCTGCTGACCCCCTGCCCTGCTCCCTGCAGCACAGCACCCCCTGGGGCCAGCACTGCCTGCCAGGGGAGAGCGCCCCCTGCTGACCCCCTGCCCTGCTCCCTGCAGCCCAGCGCCCCCTAGTGCCCCCTGGGGCCAGCCCTGTCTGCCAGGGGAGAGCGCCCCCTGCTGCCCCCCTGCCCTGCTCCCTGCAGCCCAGCGCCCCCTAGCGCCCCCTGCTGAGCCCCCGCCCCGCTCCCTGCAGCACAGCGCCCCCTAGCGCCCCCTGCTGAGCCCCTGCCCTGCTCCCTGCAGTACAGCGCCCCCTAGCGCCCCCTACGGCCAGCCCTGCCTGCCAGCGCCCCCTGCTGACCCCCTGCCCTGCTCCCTGCAGCACAGCACCCCCTGGGGCCAGCCCTGCCTGCCAGGGGAGAGCGCCCCCTGCTGACCCCCTGCCCTGCTCCCTGCAGCACAGCGCCCCCTAGCGCCCCCTGGGGCCAGCCCTGCCTGCCGGGGAGAGCGCCCCCTGCTGACCCCCTGCCCTGCTCCCTCCAGCCCAGCGCCCCCTAGCGCCCCCTGGGACCAGCCCTGCCTGCCAGGGGAGAGCGCCCCCTGCTGACCCCCTGCCCTGCTCCCTGCAGCCCAGCGCCCCCTAGCGCTTCCTAGCACTGCCCGCCAGGGGAGAGCGCCCCCTGCTGCCCCCCTGCCCGGCTTCCTGCAGCCCAGCGCCCCCTAGCGCCTCCTAGCACTGCCTGCCAGGGGAGAGCGCCCCCTGCTGACCCCCTGCCCTGCTCCCTGTAGTACAGCGCTCCCTAGCGCCCCCTGGAGCCTGCACTGACTGCCAGGGGAGAGCGCCCCCTGCTGCCCCCCTGCCCTGCTCCCTGCAGCCCAGCGCCCCCTAGTGCCCCCTGGGGCCAGCCCTGTCTGCCAGGGGAGAGCGCCCCCTGCTGCCCCCCTGCCCTGCTCCCTGCAGCCCAGCGCCCCCTAGCGCCCCCTGCTGAGCCCCCACCCCGCTCCCTGCAGCACAGCGCCCCCTAGCGCCCCCTGCTGAGCCCCCACCCTGCTCCCTGCAGTACAGCGCCCCCTAGTGCCCCCTACGGCCAGCCCTGCCTGCCAGGGGAGAGCGCCCCCTGCTGCCCCCCTGCCCTGCTTCCTGCAGCACAGCGCCCCCTAGCGCCTCCTAGCACTGCCTGCCAGGGGAGAGCACCCCCTGCTGACCCCCGCCCTGCTCCCTGCAGCCAAGCACCCCCTAGTGCCCCCTAGCACTGCCCGCCAGGGGAGAGCGCCCCCTGCTGACCCCCTGCCCCGCTCCCTGCAGCACAGCACCCCCTGGGGCCAGCCCTGCCTGCCGGGGAGAGCGCCCCCTGCTGACCCCCTGCCCTGCTCCCTACAGCCCAGCGCCCCCTAGCCCCCCCTGGGGCCAGCCCTGCCTGCCAGGGGAGAGCGCCCCCTGCTGACCCCCTGCCCTGCTCCCTACAGTACAGCACCCCCTTGGGCCAGCCCTGCCTGCCAGGGGAGAGCGCCCCCTGCTGCCCCCCTGCCCTGCTCCCTGCAGCACAGCGTCCCCTAGCACCCTCTGGGGCATTGGGGTCAGCACTGTCTGCCGGGGGAGAGCGCCCCCTGCTGAGCCCCTGCCCCACTCCCTCTAACTTGGTGCCACTCCAGAGTCCAGTTCCCGATGCGGCTGCCTGCGATTTTTCTAGCGCTTGTGAACTGGGGTAAAAGTGCCTGGGGCTGGGGCGGGGTCCGGCTGCCTTGGCGGGGGCGGGATGGGGAATGGGGCAGGGGCCCTTCCTCCGTTTCTCCCCTCCTCTGCCGCTGGCTCCCCTCTCCCGCCCGGCCCCCGGCGAGCGGTGCCAGCCGCCCTCGAGTGCCTCTTCAGCCCCCTTGACCTGCGCCCCCCTCCCGCGGCCCTGCCTGGCAGCACCAGCCCGAGAGCCCCATTCAGCTCTTTGTGCGATTCTGGAGTGGCTGGAAATTGGCTCCTTGAAGTGGAGATGAGGGCGGGCAGGCAGGTGTGCGCGGCCCGCGCGGGGCGGGGGAGACGATGCCCACGTGCCCGCCCCTCCTCCTCTCGCTGGGGGGAGCCCCCCCGTGCCATAGGGCAGGGGGCACTGACGGCATCGATTAGCTCCCCCCGCCTGTGCCTCTGTTTCCCCCTCTGTGCAATAGGGTGACACCCTCCCCCTCCCCCAGCCTCCCCCATGCAATGGGCTGAATTGGGGGGGCTCATCCCCCCCCTGGTGAAACCGCAGCTGCTGCTCTGGCTAATGGGGGACAAAGCACCCCTGGGCATGGGGGGGGGGGGCTGGGAGCTGGGGGGTGCAGATATTTAAGGCCTTTTCATCTGGGTTGCAGCTGACGGGGGTGATTGAACCCTAAAGGAGACTTTGAGGGTGCAGGGAGCTCCCCATCCCCCAGCGCTGCCTCCCTCTGATGCCCCCCATTCCCTATCCCTGCTGGGTTCTCTTCCCTTCCCCCTCCCAGATGCCTCAGCCCCCCCCCCCCCACGTGCTTGGCACAGGGCCCCATCCCTCCCCATTAGAGTCAGTGCACTGGGGGCAGGGAGTTGGGTGTGGGGCACGGAGTGGGGGGTTGGGGTGAGTAGGGATTTCTCCAAGGGGTGGTGTCACAAATGGGGGGGCATTACCCCTCCCCCTGCCGTGGGGCGAACTAGAAGGGGGTGGGGGTGGTAAAGGCAGCCAGGCCCCCCTGCAATAAATTGCCTCTGCTCCTGGTAAAGGCAGAGGGCTCGGCTCCCGCGACCCCCATCCCGATTCTCCCCCCGCCTCGCCCGGGTCAGCCCAGACCCATCCCAAATCCCAGCTCAGCGCAGCTAGTCCGGCCAACCGGGCTCCCGGCTTAGGGCTGCCGGAGACGGGCCGCGCACGGCGCGTGGCACAGACACGCAGTCAGCAATACACAGCAACACAGAGCGACACACAGACACACAGCAACACACAAAGCAACACACAGACGCACAAAGCGACACACAGACACACAGCAACACACAGAGCGACACACACAGAGCGACACAGACACACAGCAACACACAAAGCGACACACACATGAAGCGACACACAGAACAACACATACAGAGTGACATACAGAGCGACACACAGACACACAGAGCGACACACAGACACACAGTCAGCAACACACAGAGCGACACACACAGAGTGACACAGACACACAGAGCAACACACAGAGCGACACACAGACATACAGTCAGCAACACACAGAGCGACACACAGACACACAGCAACACACAGAGCGACACACACAGAGCGACACACAGAGCGACACACAGACATACAGTCAGCAGCACACAGAGCGACACACACAGAGTGACACACAGACATACAGTCAGCAACACACAGAGCAACACACAGAGCGACACACAGTGACACGCACAGAGCGACACACAGACACACAGAGCGACACACAGACACAGCAACACACAGAGTGACAGACACACAGAGCAATAGACAGAGTGACACAGACACAGAGCGACACGCACAGAGCGACACGCACAGAGCAACACACATGCAGATACACACCCACACAAATACACACACAGAGATACACATCCACAGCAACAGAAACAGAGCGACACACATGCAGAGACACACCCACACAAATACACACACAGAGTGACACACACAGAGCGACACATCCACACCAATACAGCAACACACACAGACAAACACACCCCCAGGGCCCTTTCCCCCAGGCCCACACACCCGCTGCTATGAGCTTAACACAGACATTGCCAGACGGGCTCAGACCCCTGGGCCCCTCCGGCCCGGTATCCCCCCCACCCCCCCGATCAGACCCCTTGGGCCCCTCCGGCCCGTTATCCCCCCCACCTCCCCAGATCAGACCCCTGGGCCCCTCGGGCCCAGTATCCCCCCACCCCCCAGATCAGACCCCAGGGCCCCTCCGGCCAGGTATCCCCCCCCCCCCCCCAGATCAGACCCCTGGGCCCCTCCGGCCAGGTATCCCCCCCACCCCCCCAGATCAGACCCCTGGGCCCCTCCGGCCCGGTATCCCCCCTACCCCCCAGATCAGACCCCTGGGCCCCTCCGGCCCGTTATCCCCCCTACCCCCCAGATCAGACCCCTGGGCCCCTCCGGCCCGGTATCCCCGCCCACCCCCCAGATCAGACCCCTGGGCCCCTCTGGCCCGGTATCCCCGCCCACCCCCCAGATCAGACCCCTGGGCCCCTCCGGCCCGGTATCCCCCCCACCCCCCCAGATCAGACCCCTGGGCCCCTCCGGCCTGGTATCCCCCCCCCACCTCCAGATCAGACCCCTGGGCCCCTCCGGCCCAGTATCCCCCCCACCCCCCCAGATCAGACCCCTGGGCCCCTCCGGCCCGGTATCCCCCCGCCCCCCCCGTTCAGACCCCGGGGCCCCGCCGGCCCTGTATCCCTCCCCACCCCCCCAGATCAGACCCCTGGGCCCCTCCAGCCCGGTATCCCCCCCCAGCCCCCAGATCAGACCCCTGGGCCCCTCCGGCCCGGTATCCCCCCCACCCCCCAGATCAGACCCCTGGGCCCCTCCGGCCCGGTATCCCCCCCCAGCCCCCAGATCAGACCCCTGGGCCCCTCCAGCCCGGTATCCCCCCCCTGCTCTGGAATCCCTCCCTAGAGAAGAGCTCCTCCTGCTTTCCAGTCCCCCCCCCCGCCCCGCCCCGGAAGCTGAGGCAATGGAGGGCAGCAGATGGGGAGGGGGGAAAGTGATGGAGCAGCCCAGCCCCCCCCCCCTTTAGTCAGTGTGATGGGGGGGATCTCAGGGAGGGAGGAAGTTCGACCAACTGGTGCATTCTGCCAGTGACCTTTGACCCCAGGCCTGGGGGGGGGGCGCTGCTGGCTCCCTGCCCACCCAGCGTGGTGGGGGGATGGGCCATGACCCCAAAGGAAAGGGCAGCGCCCCCCGCCCGGCAATGCAATTAGGCACAAAGGAGCAGGATGTGCCGGAGGTTAGTGCTGGGGCGGGAGTAGCCGCAGCTGTTTCCTGAGCTTGGTGACAGGCCCGAGGCTGCGGTGATGGGCAGGGCGGACGGGCAGCGGGCAGCCGTCGCCTTCCCAGGGCACCCGGGGGCTTCCTTGTACCCGCCACAGAGGTATCACCTCTCCTCAGCCATCTCCCCAGGGCCACCCCCCACAGCACGGGGCACCCCCCCCCCAGGAGACAGCGAGAGGGGAAACTGAGGCACAAAACAGGGAAGGGACTTAGCGAGTCAGTGGTGGAGCTGGGAATAGAAGCCAGAAATCCTCACTCCCGGCCCCACCCCACCCCCCCAGCTCTAACCACTAGACCCCCACCCTTGCCAGAGTTGGGGGTAGAACCCAGGCGTCCTGACACCGCTTCCTGTCCTAAATGGTTCTGTGGTGTTGCTGTGTGGCTGGTAACCAGCCCCCGCATCCCACCCCAGAGGTGGCTGCATCTCGGCACCAGGTGAGTGATCCCTGTATAAACAGCCCCTGAGTATCACCCCAGAGGCAGCTGCATCTTAGGACTGGGTGAGGGATCCCTGTATGAACAGCCCCCGGGCCCCGCCCCAGAGGTGGCTGCATCTCGGCGCCAGGTGAGGGATCCCTGTATGAACAGCCCCCGGGCCCCGCCCCAGAGGTGGCTGCATCTCGGCACCAGGTGAGGGATCCCTGTATGAACAGCCCCCGGGCCCCGCCCCAGAGGTGGCTGCATCTCAGCAGCAAGCCGGCCAGTGTCACCTGCAGGGGGAGAGAGACGGGGCCCATGGAAGCTTGTGCCAGTGAAACCACAGGCAGATGCCACAGATGACCCCGGCGTGGGGGGTGAAGCTGCCTGGGGCACCCCCATGCGGGGCTGGCCCCCGGCTGCCTGACCCCGGTGCCCACCCCCAGCCGGCTCCCGCCAGACCGGCGCACGGACGCCGCCACCCCAGGCCGAGCGGCTATTTTAAGCCTGCGACACCCACGCCGGGGCCCGGGCTGTCAGAAGCGCTCAGGGACGGGAGGAGGGGACGCCGGCCTGCGCCGTGTGAACGCCGCCCACGGAGCGAGCGCTGGACCCGGTCCCTGGAGCCCCCCCGCCGGACCTCCCTCCGGGCCGGTGGAGCCGGATTCCAGCCCAGGGGGTCCTGAGCGGATCAGTCGCCCCCCCCTAAAGGTGACTGGCTCGAGTGGGGAAATCTCTGGAGAAGGGTGTAGCCTCTGGGGGGAGTGGGGTGTGGTGGTTAGAGCGGGGGAGCCTGGGAGTCGGCCTCCTGGGTTCTAGTCCCAGTTCCGCCGGGGGAATGGGGTGTAGTGGTTAGAGTACGTGTGTGTTGGGCGGGGGGGAGCTGGGAGTCAGGTATCCTGGGCCCCATCCCCCCTCTCCCCCCAGAACTGGGAAAGCCACAGGCCAAATGCAAGGAATGAAATGCACAAGACCCTTTCACCCTCTGGCCCTGTGCTGTTGTGAATCTGTCCCCCCCCCCCCCCGCCGGCTAGCCCCTGCTCTGCTGCCAATCTGGCTCTGCTGCATCACTGCCCCCCCCCCGCCCCGTGTGACCAGCTCGGGCCTCCCCCCGGCCCCCTGCCCCTGCTCTGCTGCAGATCTGCAGCAGCTGCAGCTCAGTGTATCCCCATGCGCTGCGCCCCTGCGGCGTCACCATCACCCGCCACCCTCCCAATGCCACCTCCCCGTGCAACCAGCCGGCGGCTCCTGGCAGCCTCTCGCCCTGAGCTGCTGCAACCGCCCCCCCCCCCCCCAGCAAGATACTGCAACCGCCTGCAAATCCGTATCCCCGTCAGGCCAGTGCTCCAGCCCCCCTGCAAAGCTGGTTCGCCCCCCAGCCAGGATAATGCGCCTCGTGGCTCTGTCCGTCTCCCCCCGCCCCCCTCGTGCCCAGCCCCGGCTCTTGGCAGCAGCGCTGAGTGCTGCTGGCAGGCCTGGGCGCGCCGCGAGAGACATCGCGGCTAAAGGCCGGATCTGCTGACAAAGCCGAACGGGGAGGGCGTCTCCGCCCCATCCCCAGGCCGGGGCCAAGGCTCCCTGGGAGCAGGGCTGGGGGATTTGACGCAGCTCTGTGGCTTGCGGGGACCCACGGAGCAGATTTTTCCAGGCTTCATATGACGACTATGGTAGCAGACACCTGAGATTGCATCCCCCCCCCCTTGTGCCGGGCGCTGCACCGATCCCCATCAAGGTCAGAGCCCCCCTCATGCCAGGCACTGCCCAGACCCCGACCGCAATCACAGCCCCCCCCCTTGTGCCAGGTGCAGCCCAGGCACACAGAGACCGTCCCAGTCCTGAAGGCCTTTGCGCCTCAGCGGACAAAGGCAGGACGGGGAAACTGAGTCCCAGAGGGGCAGGGCCTCGCCCATGGTCAGGCAGAGGGGTCAGTGGAACAGCCAGGGATTGAACCCAGCTCCCCGGAGCCCCAGCCCAGGGCCTTAACCACCAGCCTTCGGAGGCACCAGGGGGGTGGCTTCGATGCAGGGGGCTGAGAGCTCCTGGCCTCTGTCCAGACACGGTGCCCGGGCCCCTGTGCTGCATGGAGCGAGGTCGGGGGGCTCACTAGGGGGCGCTCTCCCCTGGCAGTCAGTGCTCACCCCGGTGCCCCCATGTGGACCCCTGGGGAACAAGCTGAGGCCCAACAAACTCGTGACATATGGGGGCCCTCGGAGGGGACGGCCTGGGTGGGACTCCCAGCCCCCTACAAGGGGGCAGAAGGACTCCGTGAGCGGGGGTGGGGAGGTTTGATTTAGGGGCGGGGTCAGGTAGGGGGATGGGTTCTGTGTTACATTTGGGGGGATTAAGACTGAGTTTGGGGGGGTGGTTTGCCGTGGGGAGGCTGTAGGATGGGGGGGTTGGTTTGCAGCGGGGGCCCCCCGCTTTCCCATCCCTATACTGGGGTTTCTGCCCCCTCCCTCCCTTTCCCCTTGCTGCCATAGGGGGCCTCCCCCCCTCTAATCCAATCCACTCCCCCACCCCCGGCCATCTGGCTCCCTGGCCCTGCAATCAGAGTCCCTTTGGGACCCCCCTCCTCCGGCCAGTCCCAGGGTGAGATCCTGCATCTGCCAGGCCCCTTCCTCCCATGGGCCGTGGGGCTCGGCCTCCTCAACACATCCCCTCCCCCTGCCAGGATGGTGGGAGCTGTGGGATCACTGGCTAATTGGTGGCATATGGTTCCTGCTCCCCACCCCTGCTCCTGGGGGCAGGAGAGCGGGGGCTGGGCTTGGCAGAGAGGAAAGGGGGAGATCAGTTTCAGCCCCCCACCCTGCTCTAACCACCAGACCCCACTCCCCTCCAGATCCAGGGGGAGAACCCAGGAGTCCTGGCTCCCAGCCCCCCCAGCTCTAACCACCAGACCCCACTCCCCTCCAGATCCAGGGGGAGAACCCAGGAGTCCTGGCTCCCAGCCCCCCCCTGCTCTAACCACCAGACCCCACTCCCCTCCATAACCAGGGGGAGAACCCAGGAGTCCTGGCTCCCAGCCCCCCCTGCTCTAACCACCAGACCCCACTCCCCTCCAGATCCAGGGGGAGAACCCAGGAGTCCTGGCTCCCAGCCCCCCTGCTCTAACCACCAGACCCCACTCCCCTCCAGATCCAGGGGGAGAACCCAGGAGTCCTGGCTCCCAGCCCCCCCTGCTCTAACCACCAGACCCCACTCCCCTCCAGATCCAGGGGGAGAACCCAGGAGTCCTGGCTCCCAGCCCCCCCTGCTCTAACCACCAGACCCCACTCCCCTCCCAGGCAGGAATCACTCTGTGGTGGGGGCTGGGGCTGGGGCCTGGGGTCTTCTCCCCTCCCCCGCCCCAGGGGGTCTATTCACGGCAGGGAGATGCCGGGGGGAGGGGGGGTCCCCCCCCCGCCGCTAGCTGTTGTTCCCCATGGGGGGAGCTGACCCTTCGTGGACCCTGGCGGGTCGAGAGGCCAAACTGCCCCCCCCCACTGACCTCTATTCAAAGGTCATCTGAGGTCACTGGGGATATTGCAGCTGAAGCTCTGGAGAGTCCAGCCCCTTTGGAGAGCCGGGTGGGGGCTGGGAGCCGGACTCCTGGGTTCTTTCCCCAGCTCTGGGAGGGGAGTGGGGACTAGTGGTTAGAGTGGGGGCGGGGGGCTGGGAGCCAGACTCCTGGGATCTTTCCCCAGCTCTGGGAGGGGAGTGGGGACTAGTGGTTAGAGGGGGGTCTGGGAGCCAGGACTCCTGGGTTCTTTCCCCAGCTCTGGGAGGGGAGTGGGGACTAGTGGTTAGAGTGGGGGTGGGGGGGCTGGGAGCCAGGACTCCTGGGTTCTTTCCCCAGCTCTGGGAGGAAAGTGGGGACTAGTAGTTAGGGGGGGGCTGGGAGCCGGACTCCTGGGTTCTCTCCCCAGCTCTGGGAGGGGAGTGGGGATTAGTGGTTAGAGCAGAGAGGCTGGGAGCCAGGACTCCTGGGTTCTTTCCCCAACTCTGGGAGGGGAGTGGGGATTAGTGGTTAGAGGGGGGTCTGGGAGCCGGACTCCTGGGTTCTTTCCCCAGCTCTGGGAGGGGAGTGGGGACTAGTGGTTAGAGTGGGGGCGGGGGGGCTGGGAGCCAGGACTCCTGGGTTCTTTCCCTAGCTCTGGGAGGGGAGGGGAGACTAGTGGTTAGAGTGGGGGCTGGGAGCCAGGACTCCTGGGTTCTTTCCCATTGGCCCTGTCTCACCTCACTGCAGCGGTCCCCAGCGAGCGCTTTGATAGCGCGGGGACGAGCCGAGCGCGGTTCGGGTTTGCTCCGCACGCTCGGCCCTGTCGGCGCCGCTGGGCCCCGCCTTGGGACCGCGGACAGGGGCGGCTCCCCGGAGCTGTCTGTGGTGCTGAATTGGGTCTGGTCTCAGAAAATGCTAAGGAGCCACCTTGGCTGTCTCCGGACTCCTGGGTTCTCTCCCCGCCCTGGCCCTGGGAGGGGAGTGGGGCCTAGTGGTTGGAAGTGGGGGGCTGGGAGCCAGGACTCCTGGGTTCTCTCCCTGCCCCTGGCCCTGGGAGGGCAGTGAGGTCTAGTGGTTGGAAGTGGGGGGTGGGGGGCTGGGAGCCAGGACTCCTGGGTTCTCTCCCGGCCCTGGGAGGGGAGTGGGATCTAGTGGTTGGAATTGGGGGGCAGGGACCTGGGAGCCAGGACTCCTGGGTTCTCTCCCTGGCCCTGGGAGGGGAGTGGGGTCTAGTGGTTGGAACTGGGGGGGCGGGGACCTGGGAGCCAGGACTCCTGGGTTCTCTCCCTGGCCCTGGGAGGGGAGTGGGATCTAGTGGTTGGAACTGGGGGGCGGGGACCTGGGAGCCAGGACTCCTGGGTTCTCTCCCTGGCTCTGGGAGGGGAGTGGGGTCTAGTGCTTAGGGCAGGGCACTCAGTGAACAAGGTAGGGAGATCCTCAGCCCAGTTGTTTTCTCTTTTAACACAATTCAGTGCCAGAGAAACTGACGGGTATTTAGCAGAGACGTCGCTGGGAGTCTCGGAGCCGCTGCTCCCCCCTGAGCCAGCCAGGACCCGCACGGGAGGATCTCTGCAGGCGCAGGAGTGCCATGGCCAGCGTGAGTGCACGGGCCTCGTGAGCGAGAGGCCATGCATGTGTCACTAGGAGTGTCTGTTCCCCTTAGCTGCCAGTGCAGGACTCCCACCCCTGCCTGGCCCATGGCTCCTGTGTGGATGGACGCAGCCGGTCCCCATGGCTTTGGGGACACCCCCGTCCCTCGCCTCCTGATCTGGCGACGGCTGGTTTTGCTTCACCCTCCACCCAGATTGGAGCGTCCAGCATGCAGCCAAACACCGAGCAGGGCTGGGCCTGCCCCAGAGAGCTCCGCTGGGCCGGTTCTGTGTGGGGTGCAGGTCCTGGGCTAGACGGGCCGACTAGCGAGGTCTGGGTCAGTGCTCTGGGCATGATACGAGGCTAGACAGTCTGGCAGTGTGATCCAATGTAGCCCCAATCTCCTCCTGGAGCTGGGAGTGGAACCCAGGAGTCCTGGCTCCAAGCCTCCCCCCCCTCGCTCTAATCCCCAGAGCCCACTCTCCACCCAGAGCTGGAACAGGAGTCCTGAGTCCCACCCCCAATCTGCTCTCACCACTAGACACCACTCCCAACCCAGAGCCAGAAATAGAACACAGGAGTCCTGACTCCCGGCCTTCCCCTGTTATAACCCACTAGGCCCTGCTCCCCTCCTGGAGCTGGGTTAGAACCCAGGAGTCCTGATGCCCAGCCCCCCTCCCCCGCTGTAACCCCCTAAGCCCACTCTCCACTCAGAGCCCGGAACAGAACCCAGGAGTCCTGATTCCCACCCACGTGCCCTGTAGGCCGAATCACCCCCCAGCCTCCCGCCGGTGGGACGAATCGAGCTGCCGCTTTCCAGGTGCCCTCATGGTCAGGTACCACCCTGGGTTCAGCAATAGGGTGGGCGAGTTCACCCTCCTCCTCCCGGGGGCAGCCTCTGTGGGCGCCCAGCCCCCAGCCTTGGCAGAGACCCCCCATGAAACTAACCAGAAACCCGGGCAACTGACCAGCCTCTTTTCCTGCTCTGAGCTGGGAGGGCGGCTGGGGCCGTGGGGGTGCAGAGAGTGCCCCCCTGCGGGGGTGCCGCTGCCCCTGCTCTGGGGAGACACAGGGGCATCGGGCTGCGTTTCCCCAGCCTCGAATTCCCGAGCCCATCAAAGCGGGAGGCTGGGATCCTGCCAACACTTGTGCGAAACTTTTCTGTGGTGCGTCAGCGTCTGGGGCGCTTGTGAGGAGCGAGCTGAGAACACTGGCGGGGGGAGGCTACATGGAGGGAACAATGCATGGGCTGAGGGCGGGGGAGGGGGCAGGCTGGCAGGTGTCACCGGGGGCCGAGGGGGGGGTCAGAAGAGCGCAGCTGGGAGGCTTTTGCTCCCTGTCCTTGTCCCTGCCACAATGTCGTGATTTCCATGGTGGGGCAGCGCTGAGTGATCCAGGCGGGACGACGCCCCAGCCCAGCCGCGGAGGGAGCAGGGAAGGGCCCCGCGTGGCTGGGGGCAGCACAGGGGATATTGGCCTCCGGGGAAGAGCCCCAAGGTCATCCCATCCCCGCCCCCAGCCCTTTCTGCTCCCCCACCGGGGCCTGTTACACACGTCTCAGCGCTGGGTATAAACAGCTGCCCCACCTCACCCCAGAGGTGGCTGCGTTTCAGCGCAGGGTGAGGTCTCCTTGAACAAACCGCTACTGTGCCCCGCCCCAGGGGTGGCTGCATCTCCGTGCCAGACAAGGGATCGCTGCCACGCCCCACGCCCATGCCTGCTTTGCTCTAACCACTAGGCCAGGGGGTTTCAACCTGTGGGCCGCTGACGCCTGGGGGTCTGCAGACTATGTCTAAGATTTCCAAAGGGGGCCGCACCTCCATTCGAAATTTGTTAGGGGTCTGCAAATGAATAAAGGTTGAAAACCATTGCACTAGGCCTCACGCCCCCTCCCAGAGCTGGGGACAGAACCCAGGAGTCCTATCCCCCTCCTCTCCCTGCTCTAACCACTAGATGCAGCTTCCCATTAGAATGTGGACCGGTGGCAGGACGTAGCAGCATCTCCCTCGATACCCGCGACTGACAGTACGTGCCGCGGGCCAGGTTCTCCGGCAGCCAGCTCCCGGCCTGGCCCCCCTCGGCCCTTCCCTTTGCACGGCATCATCAAAATATCCGGCTCCTTTCTCTCTGCGAAGAACCTGACGGGAAGGGAGCCGCGTGTGCGCGTCGAGGGGGGTGTTGGTCAGTTTCGGTTCTTCGGCGTGGCGAGATTCCTTTTCTGCTTCCGGCTCTCCCTGGGTGGAAAATCGCAGGCCGGCTGGGCTATAAATCTCCGGCCGCGGCTACCAACCCGTTACCTAGCTATGCGTGCGTGTCTCTTGCTGGCTTTCCCCTGGGACTAATTTTCTCTCCTCTCTCACTCCTTCCATCAGCAATGGCGACGTTATTCAAAAGGAGCAGATGCCCGCAAGACGCAGAAAGATACCTGCTGAGCGCAAATGAGGTAGGGAACAAGGCACCGTCTCAGCTTAACCGAAACCAATCCTCTCTCCTCGGTTATTAGCAAACAGCCCCCCCCCCCGCCCTACCCGCTCCCACCGCCACCTCCTCCTCCTGCCCCCCAAATTGGTGGGTTTCGATGGAAACGGGGCCGGATGGGAGCTGGGGGATGGCGGAGCCGAGTCCGAAGCGGCTGCCGCACGCCCTCCCCGAGGCTGCATGCGGGGGTGTGTGTGTGTCTCTAGCCAGGGTGGTGACAGGTTTGCCGATGCTCGGTTCGGAAATCGAGCAGGCGACGGGAGGGCTTTTCTCCCTGCGTCGCGCTGCTTCTGCTCGAGCAAGACATTGCGCTGATTTCCCTATAGACAGGGTGGGCAGGCCAGGATCCCGCCAGGGAAGGGGAGAGAAAGAGATGGGGTTAGAGGGGAAAGGAGGCATCCAGTCTGAGGCCAATGATTGTGCTGTGAGACCAGGGTGGGGGCTGTGGGGGGTGGGCTGGGAGTCAGGACTCCTGGGTTCTATTAGTAGCTCTGGGAGGGGAGTGCGGCCTGGTGGGTTAGAGCAGGAAGGGGCTGGGAGTCAGGACTCCTGGGTTCTATCCCCAGCTCTGGGAGAGGAGTGGGGTCTAGTGGTTAGAGCAAGAGGTGCTGGGAGCCAGGACTCCTGGGTTCTCTCCCTGCATTGGGGAGTGGAACTTTCTCTAGGGGTTAGAACAGGGGGAGATTAGGAGCTCAGCCTCCTGGGTTCTGTCCCAGCTCAGTGGGGGGCCGCAGGCATGTCCCTGCCTATCTTGGTGCCTCAGTTTCCCCTGCTGTGAAATGGGGATAATACATGCCTCCCTTTCTAGAGCACCGTGTGACCCGCAGAATGTGGCTTTAGGCCAGGGCAGCTTTTCACTGGAGGCAAGGAGTGGTGGGCGTGTTGAACCTGGGACAAAGTGACTTTCACTGCAGTTATTTCTCTGGCACTGGGCTCCAGCACCATAGTATCTGGGCAGCTCACAAACATCTGCCTGGATGTGTCGTTTGCCTCATGTTACAGATGGGGAAACTGAGGCATGGGAGGAGGAAGTGACTTGGTCAAGGTCACACAGGGAGTCGGTGGCAGAGCCAGGAATAAAACCCAGGAGTCCTGGCTCCCAACCTACCCTGTTCTAACCACTAGACCCCACTCCCCTCCC
>NC_059091.1:22263469-22283469 GCF_020497125.1 Mauremys mutica | reverse complement strand
GCTATGGGGGGGGCTGCGTGTGCTACCCCTGGGGGGGCGCTCTGGGGTGTGTGTTATCGGGGGGGCGCTGTGTGTGCCATTGGGAGGCGAGGCTGCGTGTGCTACCTCTGGCGGGGGGAGGCGCTCTGGGGTGTGTGCTATCGGGGGGGGGGCTGTGTGTGCCATTGGGAGGCGGGGCTGTGTGTGCTACCCCTGGGGGGGCGCTCTGGGGTGTGTGCTATGGGGGGGGCTGCGTGTGCTACCCCGGGGGGGGCGCTCTGGGGTGTGTGTTATCGGGGGGGGGCTGTGTGTGCCATTGGGAGGCGGGGCTGTGTGTGCTACCCCTGGGGGGGCGCTCTGGGGTGTGTGCTATGGGGGGGCTGTGTGTGCTACCCCTGGGGGGGCGCTCTGGGGTGTGTGCTATGGGGGGGGATGTGTGTGCTACCCCGGGGGGGGCGCTCTGGGGTGTGTGCTATGGGGGGGCTGTATGTGCTACCCCAGGGGGGGCGCTCTGGGGTGTGTGCTATGGGGGGGCTGCGTGTGCTACCCCGGGGGGGGCGCTCTGGGGTGTGTGCTATGGGGGGGCTGTGTGTGCTACCCCGGGGGGGGGCGCTCTGGGGTGTGTGCTATCCGTGTTTGGGGGGGTGCCATGGGGGGACGGGGCTGCGTGTGCTAGGTGGGGGGGGTGTTAACCAAGCGAGAACTCTCTGCCGCTGGTCCCAGCCAATGAGCCGGGTCCCGTCGCTGGGGGGCCGGGGCGGGTGCGGGGGGGGGCGCACGGGGCAGCCGGACCAGCCATCGCGCGAGGGGTGGGGGAGCTGCAGAGGTTCCTTTGTTTTTTTTTGCATATTGGAGGGGGGGGGAGAAAAACCCGCCCCCCCCTCGAAAAAACCCCGCCCCCCCTCCCCGGTAATAAACCCCGGGTTTAAATAACCAAGGACATTTAAAGGACCAGCCAGCGCAGGGCTGCCGCAGCGGCTCCTCCTTTTCCTTCCTTTTCTCGTTCTTTTCGGTTTTTTTCTTCCTCCTTTTCGTTTTTCACCCCCCCCGCCCCCCCCCTCGTTCTCTCCTCGCCCCCGGGCCAAGACTCGGCTCCTTCTGTCCATTTCATTGTTCGCTTTTACTTCTGCTTTGCCAATTCCTCCGCTGCCTTTCTCCTCTCCCCGGCCCGGGTCTCCGTCCCCCCCCCATCCCTGCGTCCCCCCCCCGGTCCTCTCTCGCCTTCCTTTCTTCCCAGAGAGGCCGAGAACAGGAGCCCCCCCGTTCAGCCCCCCCCACTGCTCATCCCCTCCCGCTCAGCCCCCTCCATTTCTCAGCTCCCCCCCCGCTCAGCCCCCCCCCACTCCTGATCTCTCCCTTCCCCCCCCCCCCCCCCCCCCGCAGCTGGACCTACACACATCCAGCCCCGATCCTCGCCCGGGAATTTGGCTTTTCAATCGGTCCTCCAGGAAAATCGGATTTCCATCCCTCCCCCCCGGTCCTCGGCGCTGATCCGACCCCACCCGGGGCGGGGGGCTGGGGGGTGCGGGCCGGCGGCTGGAGAGCGCAGCCCCACGGCCGCCCGGCCCTGCAGCGGGGGAGCCCGCGGCGCTGGAAGAATGGTCACCGTAGGTATCTAGGGGGGCCTGGGGGGGGGCTTGGCTGATATTGGGGTGCGCGTCTATTGGGGGTGTACGGTACAAATCGCCCCCCCCTGCACGGGAGCTCGCAGCCCGGGCCCCAGTTGGGTGTCAGGGGGTGGGGTGGGGAGCGGGGTGAAATGTGGGTGTAAAGATGCCAGGATGGGGGGCGATGCCCCAGATCTACAGCGCTCTGGCCCCATAGCGCGCGTGGGCAGAGCTGTGGGGCGAGCCAGGGCATGGCGGGGTGGGGGGGGGGGAGAACAGGGCTCAACATGGAGACAGCCAGGGAGCCGCGAAGAGCCGCTACCGAATACACCGGGGGGGGGTGTCGGTGGCGGGGTGCCGGGGGGGGGTTCGGTACGCCGGGGGGGCTCGGTGTGCCGGGGGGGCTCGGTGTGCCGGGGGGGCTCGGTGGCGGTACGCCAGGGAGGGGGCTCGGTGTGCCGGGGGGGGCTCGGTGGCGGTACGCGGGGGGGGGGGCTCGGTGTGCCGGGGGGGGCTCTGTGGCGGTACGCGGGGGGGGCTCGGTGTTCCGGGGGGGGCACGGTGGCGGTACGCCAGGGAGGGGGCTCGGTGTGCAGGGGGGGGGGGGGCTCGGTGGCGGTACGCGAGGCAGGGGGGGGGCGAGGGTTTGCCGGGGGGGGCCGGTGGCGGTACGCGGGGGGGCTCGGTTTGCCGGGGGGGGGCCGGTGGCGGTACGTGGGGGGCTCGGTGTGCGGGGGGGGGCCGGTGGCGGTACGTGGGGGGGGCTCGGTGTGCCGGGGTGGTCGGTGGCGGTACTCGGGGGGGCTCGGTGTGCAGGGAGGGGCTAGGAGGCGTAACGAGGGGGGGCTCGGAGTGCCGGGGGGGGCCGTTGGCGGTACGCGGGGGGGCTCGGTGTGCCGGGGGGGGCTCGGTGGCGGTACGCGGGGGGGCTCGGTGTGCCGGGGGGGGCTCGGTGGCGCTACACGGGGGGGGGGGTCGGTGGGCCGGGGGGGGCGGTGGCGGTACGCGGGAGGGGGGCTCGGTGTGCCGGGGGGGGGGCTCGGTGGCGGTACGCGGGGGGGGGCTCGGTGTGCCGGGGGGGGCACGGTGGCGGTACGCGGGGGGGGGCTCGGTGTGCCGGGGGGGTCGGTGGCGGTACGCGGGAGGGGGGCTCGGTGTGCCGGGGGGGGGGGCTCGGTGGCGGTACGCGGGGGGGGGGCTCGGTGTGCCGGGGGGGTCGGTGGCGGTACGCGGGGGGGCTCGGTGTGCCGGGGGGGGCAATGGGGGGATCTGGAGATGTGCGATCCGCCGTCTAGGCATCTGTAGGAATATTTCGTGTCAGTGAGCGGCTGGTCCATGGGGCGGGGATGTTCTGTGGGTGCGTGACAGGAGCTAGGGTGGGATTGAGATAAAATTTGCCCTCGGTGGGAATGTGTCTGGGGATGGCGAGATCTCATAGATGGCGTGTGTGTGAAATACACCGGGGTGCGTGTGTGTGTGGGGGGGGTAGCGAGCGAGATGTGTGTATGGACACACACACACACACACACACACACGGCTGTGGGATGTACTGGGTGTGTGGCTCTAGGTATGGCTGCATAACGCACTCCGCACATGTATATTGTACTCTTTGTGTGTGTGCTGATAGGGGTGTGTATCTGTGTGTGTGTGTGTGTGTGTGTGCTGATAGGTGTGTATGTGTGTGTGTATTGATAGGTGGGTGTGTGACTGTGCGTGTGCTGATAGGTGTGTATGTGTGTGTGTATTGATAGGTGGGTGTGTGAGTGTGCGTGTATGTGCTTGTGCTGATGGGGTGTATATCTGTGTGTATGAGTGAGTGTGAGCGTGTGCTGATAGGTGTGTGTCAGTGTATGTGTGCTGATAGGGGTGTGTGTGTGTGTAGGTGTGTGTGTATTGATAGGTGTGTGTGTCAGTGTATATGTGCTGATAGGTTTGTGTGTGTGTGTCACTGTGTGTGTGCTGATAGGGGTGTGTGTGTGTGTATTGATAGGGGTGTGTATGTCAGTGTATGTGTGCTGATAGGGGTGTGTGTATAGATCTAGATACGTGGCTATAACCGCATGTTTGCATCACTATTACACTAATGCCTGAGACCCCTCCAGAATCAAGATCAGGCCCCATCAGGCCAGGCACTGCCCAGACCCCACCCGAGATGGGCCCCCCATTGTGCCGGGTGCTGCCCAGACCCCACCCGAGATCAGCCCCCCCCCCCATCGTGCCAGCCGCTGGGCGCTGCGGAGACGCGCAGGGCGAGACACACAATCCTTCAGAGCGCGATACATTTTTGTGCGTGACTGGAGAGCAGCTCCTGCCTTTCTCTGGGTGCTGAGACAGCAGCTCCCCCCCCCCCCTGCCATCTCCGACTCTGCAGGAGGAGAAACGCCAGCCGGGCTCTGAACAATAGGAACTGACAGCGGGCTGGCTTGGGGGGGACGGGGGGCTCGGTCACAGACAAGCCCCCCCCCCACACACACACTCAGGTTTTGCCTTTGCAAATTGTAAATCCTGTTTTTTCCCAACCCAGCGTCTCTCCCTCGCCAGCTCATTTAAAACCCAGCCGCTCTCCCGTGCCCCCCACGCGCGCGGGCTGGCGGTGCCAGGCGCAGGGCCCGGGCTCGCCATTCCCCAGCCTCTGGCTTGCCGGCGAATTTAAGAGCCTCTTAACCCCCCCACCCGCCCCCCCGGCTGAATTGCAGATTTAAACCCCCCCCCCCCGATGTCGTGTGTTTGCCGTTGTGTGGCTGGCTCTGCAAGCCAGGCCTCTGTCTGCCTAATATAACATCCCGCCCCCCCCAGTTTAACTGTAGATTGTTTCAACCCCCCCTCTCCACACCAGGGGCCTCATGTGCTATGGGGCCAGGCTGGCCCCACGTGCTTTGCCCCCCCAGATCTCTATACTGCACCCCTCCCCCACCCCGCAGACTTGCCGGTGACCCCCGAGACCCACAGGATGAGAAGGGTCAGCCCGTGGAGGCCAGGCCCAGGAGTTGTTGTGTCTAAACCATCCAGCCCAGATAATGTTCAGCCCCGGCCGTGTCCCTCCCTCGAGTCCCCCCCCCACGTTCTCCGCGTCTCCGAACCGACCCCCCCCTTTCTTTGAAGACGCTGCCGAGCCAGCGAGGGTGTAGGCCCGAGGGGGGGGGCTCAGCGCACAAGGCCTCCCGCTGGCGCCGTTCCCTCGGCCTCGCGCGCGTTAAGATCATCGTAACCCCCCCAACCCCCCAACCCCCTCCCCCCGCAGTTTGAATTCAAGGTCGGTTTAAGAGCCCCTCCCCCAACCAAGAGACACTTTTCCAGAGCGACAAAAGCCATTTTGACCTTGTAGCGCTGCCGAGGCGCCTTCGGGCCCAGGCATTCGCTGTCCCTTATAACCGCCCCCCCGAAGGATTTAAGGGGGGGGAAGGGAGGTGTCGCAGAGGGAGGGGGGATTGGGGAGCCCCTCATGGGCAACAACCCTGTCTGGACAGAGCCGTGGGTGGCCGGGTTGGGGGGGATGGAGGAATTTGGGGAGGCCCCAGTGGAATGCACCATGGGGGGAGGAAAAGGGGGTGCGGGGGGGTGGGCAATCTCTGGGGAGTCCCCAATGGAAGCTCCCCCCCCCGTTCCCCTTAGCGGGACTTTTTGTGTCATGGGGGGGCTGCAGGGACAGCAATGCAGTAGAGGGGGGGGGTTGCAGCAGCTGAGCGTGTGTTTCTTAAAGTCACAGTGCAGGTGGCTTAGCAGTGGGGGAGGGGGAGCCCCATTTCCTCCCCCCGGCGCCCGGCGGGAGGGGGGAGCAGTTTGGCGAGCTGACAAAGGCGTGTGAAGGGGAGGGGGCAGCCGGCGAAGAGCCGGAGCTGGCTGGCGAGGGGGGGGCTCTGCCACACCCCCTGCCTCTGGAGCAGGGACCCCCCCACACACGTTGCCTGCCCTGCCCCCATCGTGCACACAGGGCGAAGAGCTGGGGATGGGCCGGGGGCTTTGTGCAGAGGGGGTGGAAATGGGAGGGGGTGGGTGTGAGGTATTGGGGGGCTGGTGTGTTGCTGTCCCTTGGGGGGGTGTTGCACTGGGGGCCTGGTGTGTTGCTGTCCCTGGGGGATGGTGTGTTGCATTGGGGAGATGGGGGTTGTATTGTGGGGATGGTGTGTTGCATGGGGGGTGTTGCATTGGGGAGATGGGGGTTGTATTGGGGGGATTGTGTGTTGCTGTCCCTGGGGGATGGTGTGTTGCACTGGGGGCAGTGTTGCACTGGGGGGCTGGTGTGTTGCACTGGGGGGGTGTTGCACTGGGGGCTGGTGTGTTGCACTGGGGGGGTGTTGCACTGGGGGGATGGTGTGTTGCACTGGGTGGTGTTGCACTGGGGGGTGTTTCATTGGGGGTATGGTGTGTTGCACTGGGGGGGTGTTGCACTGGGGGGCTGCTGTGTTGCACTGGGGGGTGTTGCATTGGGGGGGCTGGTGTGTTGCACTGGGATGTGTGTGTTGCACTGGGGGGATGGTGTGTTGCACTGGGGGGTGTTGCACTGGGGGGTGTTGCATTGGGGGGATGGTGTGTTGCACTGGGATGTGTGTGTTGCACTGGGGGGATGGTGTGTTGCACTGGGGGGGGTGGTGCTCGGGGGGGCTGGTGTGTTGCACTGGGGGGGTGTTGCGCTGGGGGATGGTGTGTTGCATTGGGGGGGTGGTGTGTTGCACTGGGGGGGTGTTGCACTGGGGGATGGTGTGTTGCACTGGGGGGTGTTGCACTGGGGGGTGTTGCATTGGGGGGATGGTGTGTTGCACTGGGGGGGTGTTGCACTGGGGGGATGGTGGGTTGCACTGGGGGTATGGGGGTTGTATTGGGGGGATGGTGTGTTGCTGTCCCTGGGGGATGGTGTGTTGCACGGGGGGGGTGTTGCATTGGGGGGGCTGGTGTGTTGCACTGGGATGTGTGTGTTGCACTGGGGGGATGGTGTGTTGCTGTTCCTGGGGGCTGGTGGGTTGCAATCATGGGGCGGGGGAGGGGCAGTACATCCTTCTTCCCCAGGGGTGCGTCCATCCTGGACCCCCCCCCGCCTCTCTCCTTCCCCTGGTGCTGCCAGTCCCTGGGCTGGGCTTCGAGCCCCCAGAAAATGGCTGCCAACCGGGCACCCCCCACCCCGCCCAGTCCCATTGCCTGGGGCAGCCCTCCAGTGATGAGCTGAGAGCCCCACCCACCCTGCTTGGGGAGGCCTCGCTCTCTGGGGCGATGGGGCCCTGCACCCCAGCCCAGGAGGAGAGTCTGGGGGAGGGAGGATCCTTGGGGTGAGGGGGGGATCCAATGAGCACAGGCTCTGGGGGAGCCCCTGCGGCTGCCATGGTACCCAGGAGTCCTGGCTGACGCCCCCCGCCCCCGTCTGCCCTGCTACATGGGGGGAGGACCCAGGAGTCCTGGCTGACGCCCCCCGCCCCCGTCTGCCCTGCTACATGGGGGGAGGACCCAGGAGTCCTGGCTGACGCCCCCCGCCCCCGTCTGCCCTGCTACATGGGAGGAGGACCCAGGAGTCCTGGCTGACGCCCCCCGCCCCCGTCTGCCCTGCTACATGGGAGGAGGACCCAGGAGTCCTGGCTGATGCCCCCCGCCCCCGTCTGCCCTGCTACATGGGGGGAGGACCCAGGAGTCCTGCCTGATGCCCTCCGACCCCATCTGCCCTGCTACATGGGGGGAGGACCCAGGAGTCCTGGCTGAACCCCCCTCCCCCATCAGCACCGGGCCTTCCTCAGCCCCACCCCATTTCAGTCCCTGGCCAGTTCTCTGCAGGGCACCTACTACCAGTGCTGGGAGGGGAGTGGGCAGAGCGGGGGGCTGGGAGTCAGGACTCCTGGGTTCTATCCCCAGCTGCAGCTCCGGGCCCTGGGGGGATGTGGTGGTGATCTGTGCCGGCCAGGCTGCCCTGCCCCCTCCCTGGCCTGGTGCTGCCCGGTGCCAGGACCCCCCCTCCCCAGGCTCAGGGCTCTGAGGTCCCTTCTGCACAGAGCCCAGGGATGTTTCAATCCCCACTTGCCTTTGGCCTCAGGGTCGCCAGGGTCTGCCCCCCCCCAGCCCCCGAGACCCCTCTCTGGACCCCCAGAGCTCGTATGTAATGAGTTCCTGCAGCAGGACGTGAGCGTGTGTGGTGGGGCGCTCGGGGAGCAGGGGGCTGCAGGTTGGGAGTGAGGTGCACCGGCAGAGCTGGGGGTGGGGAGCCCAGGGCTGGGCTAGTGAGTAGGACGTGTGGTTACTGGTGCACTTTGTGGTCATTAAGGATCCAGGACTCCTGGGTTCTCCTCCCCAGCTCTGGGAGGCGAGTGGGGTTTAGTGGGCTAGAACAAGGAGGCAGGCCTGTGCCTCAGTTTCCCATCTGTATACTGGAGAGAATATCCCTCCCTTGCCTTGTGGGGGGTGTGTGGGTTAGATAAGCACCTGTTGTTGTAGTATCTGACTCCCCCATAATATGTGGGCACCTCCCAATCTTTATCCTCACCTACCCCCACTGTTATTCCCACTGTGCAGATGGGGAAACTGAGGCACAGAGTTTGGAAGGTAGGATTCTAAATACCGTCATGGCTCTGGTTTAAGAGCAGGGAACTGAGCCCAGGGCTCCCCTCCCATCCCCCTCCATGGGCTTGGCTGGCACCGTGCTCCCTCCCTGCTCCGCCTGCCCCAGGGCCTTGCACCCTACTCTGCTCTGGGGTGGGCGCTGGGCTCCAAACGCTGTGCAGTGCCCTGGGGGGCAGATGGTGCCAGACACCCCAGCTACCCCCCAGGCTCCAGGTGTGTAGTTCTTGCCCCTAGGCATCAAGTGGGTCTCAGCGCCTTCCCCCCAGGCCTGGGGCCCTGCGTGGGGGCTCTGTTGGCACCCAGCTCTCCTAGGAAGCTGTTGAGGTGGGGGGGATTCCCTGAATCCTCCCCCCCAATGGCCCACACAGCTACATCTGGGCCGAGCCTAAGGGAGATTCTTCCCCAAGGCTGGTTGAACCAGACAGACCCTGGGCTGCTCCCCAGAGGCAGGCACAATTACCCAGCTGCCCCTGGGGCTTGGGCTAGCAGAGCGGCAGGGGCCCAGGCTGGGAGACAGGACTCCTGGGTTCCAGCTCTGGCAGGGGAGTGGGGTCTGGTGGTTAGAGCAGGAGGTGCTGGGAGCCAGGAGTCCTGGGTTCCAGCTCTGGCAGGGGAGTGAGGTCTGGTGGTTAGAGGAGGGGGCGCTGGGAGCCAGGACTCCTGGGTTCCAGCTCTGGCAGGAGAGTGAGGTCTGGTGGTTAGAGCAGGAGGCGCTGGGAGCCCGGACTCCTGGGTTCCAGCTCTGGCAGGGGAGTGAGGTCTGGTGATTAGAGCAGGGGGCGCTGGGAGCCAGGACTCCTGGGTTCCAGCTCTGGCAGGGGAGTGGTGCTGAGCCCAGGGCAGTTCCATGCTGGCAGCTCGTGAGCCGTAAACAATCCCAATGCAGGTGCATCCCGTGTGGCTTCCAGCCCTTCGTCACGTCGCCTGGGTGACCCGCAGCCGGGAGATTTGCCCCCCCTGCCCCCCTGGCTACGGTGCCGGGGAGGATCAGTCAGCAGCAAGAGACGCCCGCTCCCTGCGCCTGCCAGAGCCTCTAACAGAACCCAGGAGTCCTGGCTCCCAGCCCCCACCTCTGCCCACCCACTGGACCCCTTAGTGGCAGGGCGAGGGGCTGTGGGCTCTGGGGTGTCCCCTGCCGGCAGCAGCTGGGGATGGGCCAGGCTGGGGGGTCTTTCCATGCAGGGGTCTTGGCAGTGCAAAGGTGTGGCTGGAGGGGGACGGGCTGGTGGGGATACAGGCAGGGTACGTCCAGCAACTGGGGTGGGGGGGATGCTCGGGGTGGGGGGGATGCCCAGTGGGAGGCAGATTGGCAGCACCCTGCGGCAGGAGGCTGCAGGACCGTTGTGGGGAGGGAGGGAGAGACTGTGAGGGAACAGGGCAATTCCTGACCTCCCACCCCCCCACCCCCTCTCCAATTCTGGCCCGGAGGCCACGAGCCTGGGCCCCCAGCCGGGTGGGTTCTCACCAGGTGGTATGTGGCACTGGAGGCCTGGCACCCTGGCTGGGATGAGCACCCACTGTGTCCTGACCTCCTCCCAACACCTGGGCTGCTGGGATCCAGGGCCTGGCCGTCATATGCTGGGAGCCAGGACTCCTGGGTTCTGTCCCTGGCTCTGGGAGGGGAGTGGGGGCTAGTGGTTAGAGCAGGGGGGCTGGAAGCCTGGACTCCTGGGTTCTGGCTCTGGGAGGGGAGTGGGGGCTGGTGGTTAGAGTAGGGGGAGATGGGAGCCAGGACTCCTGGGTTCTCTCTCTGGCTCTGGGAGGGGAGTGGGGGCTGGTGGTTAGAGTAGGGGGAGATGGGAGCCAGGACTCCTGGGTTCTCTCTCTGGCTCTGGGAGGGGAGTGGGGGCTGGTGGTTAGAGCAGGGGGGGCTTGTGACGAAGTGGGACTGGTCTTACTGGGGGCTGGGTACAGATCCTAAGTATCTAGCAGCAAAAGCCCATGCAGCAAATGCCTGACACTCTGTCTCCTAGCAACTGATGGCCGGGCCCCTCCCTGCAAAGGTGCAACTAAAGGTGTTGGAGACAAAGGGGTCAGGTGACCTCCTGGCCCGGGAAAGAAGCTGAGGCCGGAGGGGGTTGGGCAGACTGGAGTTGGCTGGGAACAGAGGGGAGCAGGGAGAGAGGGCTCTGATCCCTGATGGGGGCTGTGGGGCCCCAAGATGGACCTAACAGGGGGGATCCGGTTATCTGTGCCTGCAAGACCTGTGTTGGACTGTGTTCCTGGCGTCTAAATAAACCTTCTACTCTCCTGGCTGGCTGAGAGTCCTGGTGAATCGGCAGGGAGCCCGGGGGTGCAGGGCCTGACTCCCCCACA
This sequence comes from Mauremys mutica, assembly GCF_020497125.1. Taxonomy (NCBI): domain Eukaryota; kingdom Metazoa; phylum Chordata; order Testudines; family Geoemydidae; genus Mauremys; species Mauremys mutica. The sequence continues at coordinate 22,273,030 of NC_059091.1, read as the reverse complement.
CTCCGTGACAGGGCTGGAAGCCAGGACTCCTGGGTTCTGGCTCTGGGAGGGGATCAGGGGCTGGTGGTTAGAGCAGGGGGGACTGCGAGCCAGGACTCCTGGGTTCTGGCTCTGGCTCTGGGAGGAGAGCGATGTCTAGTGGTTACAGCACAGGAGAGCTGGGAATCAGGACTCCTGGGTTCTATCCCTGGCTTGTGGGGGTCGTCTTATGGAATTGCTGCACAGCTTTAGTTTTAAAACTACTGGAGAAATGGAAATGACTTGGCAAATCTCCCCCAGCTCCAATATCTCGCTTTAAAGGTAACAGGACTCCTCTAAAAAAACCTGGCTTGGTGAGCAAATGTAGAGGAATGGACTGGATAGTGTGTGTGTGTGTGTGTGTGTGTGATTCCCCTCTCCTGGATGGACTCCAAGCAGCTCAGCTCAGCAGTATCCTAGCCCCTGTACCGCTAGCTGCAGAAGGAGTCTCCTGTATAAGGGGCATTTGGTACCGGGAGTGACCCAGAGCTGCCCAGCTCCTGGGAAGGGCTCCAGCTGTGTGGCTTAGTTCTATCTGGGGAGGGGAGGGGGATGTGAGGAGGGAGGGGGTTATTGTGTGAACACACACACACACACGCCCAGCATCAGGCAGCCCCATTGTGCCAGGAGCTGGACAGACACGGACCAAAAGAGGGTCCCTGCCCTGAACAGCGTCCCGTCGAAGAACCTCACACCTCGCCGAGCGATTGGTTCAGGCTCTCTGCAGACTCAGGCAGACATTGCTGCACAGGCCACCGCAGGTCTCTGGCTGTTATGGTGCCAAGACGGCACAGAGGATGTCACTGGGCACGGACCTGGGCAACCTGGGAGTGCAGCCCCAGAGCTACTGGGGGGTCAGGTGACCTGAACATTTGCCTCCTGATAAACGCCGGGACAGTTAGCACTGGCTGTCCCACCTGCGAGCTGGGCTTTGCAATGTCTTGGTGGTTTCCTGAGGTCCCAGGGTCAGAGCTCCAGGGTGCCCGGCCTGTGTGTGCATCAAACCCTAGGTGGGTGGCGGGTCTTAGGGGGCATAAAGGTCAAATTTTAGCCACCTCCCCACCCCTCCTTCCTCAATGTGTCAACTCAGGCAGGCAGGGGCTCTCACCCCCTTTGGGTCTGAGCAGCGCCCAGAAGAGGGGACCCTGATCTGGGTCGGGGTCCGTGCAGCGCCTGGCACGATGGGGCCCTGATCTTGGTCAGACCCTGTGCGGAGCCCCCCAGCGTGGGATCCTGATCTGGGTCGGGGTCCGTGCAGCGCCTGGCACAATGGGGCCCTGATCTTGGTCAGACCCTGTGCGGAGCCCCCCAGCGTGGGATCCTGATCTGGGTTGGGGTCCGTGCAGCGCCTGGCACGATGGGGGGCCCCCAGCTCAGCTAATGACCGCCTCTGCAAAGTGCTTTGAGATCTGAGGCTGAGAGGCGCAATACGACAGCATTGTTACAACCTCTTTCCCTCGGGCGTGGCGCACTCGCTGGTGAGATATTAGGGGGTGTGAGCCGATCGATCTGTCCTGCTGGGCGAGAAAGCAGGCGTCTAGGAGGCTTTGGGGACGTTACGATTCTCAGGGAGTCTGCGTGTAACAAAACAGATTCCAGCAGCGCCAGGGTTAATTTTGCCAGTGCCTGCTGGGCTGTGAGGATGCAGGGCGCTAGCTCCGTGCCCCTGGGCAATGCGGGTCCTGAATGCGCAGAGGCATGAGACACTGTTGCAGCGAATGTTCTAATCGGCACCTGTGGTTAATCGATCTGGAGACGGCTCTTTCTGAGCGGCGAGAGCGCGTTTGCTTGGGCCGACCGCTGGGCTAGTGCATCGGTCGCTGAAACGGCTTGACATGCTGTGTTGAAACAAACGCCCGGTCTAGTGATTAGATGGGGGAGTGGGCTCTCGTGGGTTCGAGCAGGATGTGGCTGGGAGTCAGGACGCCTGGGTTCTGCTCTCAGATCTGCCCCACCAGCCTATGTGATTTTGGGGGAGTCAGTTCCCCTTTCTCTTCCTCAGTTTCCCCAGGTCGCGTGCCACTGGTGTAAAGCCAATCTCAAGGGAAGAGGTTTTGCACATCCCCAAACGCCATGTCAGGCTGTTAGATGTTAGAAACAGCCGAGGCCCCGTCGGGACTCCCAAATGCAGGAGTGTTCCTACATTTCAACCCCAAGCCATTGAAAAGTGCAGAAGCGGCTTAAAAATATCCTGAGATTTTGGAAAAAAAAATCCCATGGTGGGAGCTTTATTTCTCTTCTGGCTTTGGAGCCGTGAGGAGGTCGCATTTTTTGGGCTTTGTCCACAAGGCCTAGAAACTGATGTTTTGTTTTCAGTAGGAAGCCAAGGGTCCCGAAGAATCCCGTGACTCCGGGAGCTGGGGCTTTCTGGTGAACCCCCTTGAGGGGGCAGCCCTGGGACTGGATGGAAGCAGAGGGCTTTGGCAGGGTTATCTGGGCCCAGGAAACAGCTGCCCTCTTTGGTGGGGATCCAAAATCCTTAGAGCCAGATTTCCGAGAGCTTCCAGTCCTTATAGCCAGATCGGGATGGCGTGGAAGTAATTATTGGGGCTGGGCTGATAGGCAGATGACCAGAGCCAACAGTGCACCAGGGCTCTGTAATGTTCTATACTCGAGAACCACATAGAAACGGGGGGCAGTGAGTTGAGGGGTGATTTTCCCTCTGTATGAAGCACTGGGGAGAGCGATACTGGAATACTGCACCCAGTTAAAGAACATAAGAAAGGCCACACTGGGGCAGAGCAGTGGTCCAATGTATCCTGTCTTCTGACAATGGCCGGTACCAGATGTGAGTGAACAGAACAGGACAATTAGCGCATGATCTGTCCCCCATTGTGCAGTTTAGGGACACCCAGAGCATGGGGTTGCAGCCCTGATCCTCTTGGCTAATAACCATGGGTGGACCTGTGCTCCGGGAATTGATCAAATTCTTTGTTTAACTCCGTTATACTTTTGGCCTTCACAACATCCCCTGGCAGTGAGTTCCACAGGTTAACTGTGCGTTGTGTGAAGAAATACGTCCTTATCTTCATTGTAAACCTGCTGCCTAGTAATTTCCTTGGGCGACCGTTGGTTCTTGTGTTACGTGAAGGGGCAAATAACACTTCCTTAGTCACTTCCTCCGCACCATTGGCGATTGTATAGACCTCTATCCTATCCCCCTTCAGTCGTCGCTTTTCTAAGCTGAGCAGTCCCGGTCTTTTTAATCTCTCCTCATACAGAAGCTGGTCCAGCCCCCGAATCATTCTTGTTGCCCTTCTCTGTAGCTTTTCCGATGTGAACATCTCTTTATTGAAATGGAACAGCCAGAACGGCACGCGGTGTGGGCGCACCGTGGATTTATTTAGAGGCATTATGATATTTTCTGTCTTATTATCTGTCCCTTTCTGAATGGTTCCTCACGTTCTGTTCGCGTTTCTGACGGACGCTGCACACTGAGCGGATGTTTTCAGAGAACTCTCCACAAAGCCTCCCAGATCTCTCTTGAGTGGTAACAGCTAAATTAGAGCCCATCATTTTGTATGTAGAGCTGGGATTACGTTTTGTGATGTGCATCACTTTGCGTTGATCAACGTTGAATTTCATCTGTCATTTTGTTGCCCCGTCACCCAGCTTTGTGAGATCCCTTTGTGAGTCTTCACAGTCAGCTTTGCACTTAACGACCTTGAATAATTTTGTATCAGCTGCAGACTTGGACACCTCGCTGTTTACGCCCTTTTCTAGATCATTTATGAATATGTTAAACAGCGCTGGTCCCAGTGCAGATCCATCGGGGACCCTGCTCTTTACCTCTCTCCATGCTGAAACTGGCCATTTATTCCTACCGTTCTGTTTCCTATCTTTTAACCAGCTACTGATACATGAGAGAGCCTTCCCTCTTCTCCCATGACTGCTTATTTTGCTTAAGAGCCTTTGGTGAGGGACCTTGTCAACGGCTTTCTGAAAGTCCAAGTACACTATATCCACTGGATCACCCTTGTGCACATGTTTGTTGAGCCCATCAAAGAATTCTAGTAGATTGGTGAGGCGTGATTTCCCTTTGCAAAAACCATGTTGACTCTTCCCCAGTGTATTGTGTTTCTCTGTGTGTCTGATGTTCTTTACCAATTTGCCTGGTACCGAAGTTAGGCTCACTGGCCTGTGATTGCCACCATCACCTCTGGAATCTTTTAAAAAGTTGGTGTCACATTAGCAATCCTCAAGTCATCTGGTCCAGAGGCTGATTTAAGCGATAGGTTACGTACCACAGCTAATAGTTCTGCAATTTCATATTTGAGTTCCTCCAGAACTCTCAGGTCAACCCCATCTGGGCCTGGGGACTTATTACTGTTTAGTTTATCAGTTTGTTCCCAAACCTCCTCTAGTGACACCTCAATCTGGGACAGCTCCTCAGATTTGTCACCTGAAAAAAATGGCTCAGGTGTGGGAATCTGTCTCACGTCCTTAGCCGTGAAGACCGATGCACAGAATTCATTTAGCTTCTCCACAACTCTTCCTAGAGTGCTGCTTCAGCACCTCGATCGTCCAGCGGCCCCACTGATTGCTTGGCTTCCTGCTTCTGATGCACTTAAAAAAACCCATAATTTTGTTGCTGTTAGTTTTTGTGTCTTTTGGTAGTTGCGCTTCAAATTCTTTTTTTGGCCTCGCTAATTATCCTTTTGCACTTGACCTGCTGGAGTTTATGTTGCTTTTTATTTTCCTCAGTAGGAGCTGACTTCTGATTTTTAAAGGACGTCTTATTGTCTCTAATGGCCTCTTTTACTCTGCTGTTTAGCCAGGGTGGCATGTGTTTGGTCCTCTTACTGTTTTCTTAAAATTTGGGGGTATTAGTATCGTTTGAACCTATATCATGGTGTTTTTTAAAAGTTTCCATGCAGTTTGCAGGCATTTCACTCTTGTGACTGTTCCTTTTAATTTCCACTTCACTAGCCTCATTTTTCTGTAGTTCCCTGTTTTGAAGTTAAATGTTACTGTGGTGAGTTTCTTTGGTATTTCCACCACCCTACAAAGATGGCCAGTCTGGTTAGTGATCATATTCAAAAGGCTGTGGGAAAAAACAGAGAGGGTCCAGAGAAGAACCATAGAATCATAGGACTGGAAGGGACATCGAGAGGTCATCTAGTCCAGTCCCCTGCATTCAAGGCAGGACTAAGTATTATCTAGACCAGGGGTTCTCAACCTTTTTCTTCCTGAGGTCTCCCCATCATGCTATAAAAACTCCACGGCCCACCTGGGCCACAATAACTGATCTTCTGCATATAAAAGCCAGGGCTGGCGTTAAGGGGTATCAAGCAGAGCCATTGCCCAGGGCGCCACATCACAGGGGGCCCCGTGAAGTTAAGTTCAGGCTCCTGCTTCAGCCCCAGGTGGCAGGTCTCAGGGCCCCAGGCTTCAGCCCCATGCAGTGGGACACTGGCTTTCTGCCCTGATCCCCGGCAAGTCTAACATGGGCCCTGCTTGGCAGACCCCCTGAAACCTGCTCGTGGCCCCCCAGGGGGCTCTGGATCCCTGGTTGAGAACCACTGATCTGGCCCATCCCTGGCAGGTGTTTCTCCAACCTGCTCTTAAAAATCTCCAGTGATGGAGAGTCCACCAGCCCCCTAGGCAATTTATTCCAGCGCTTAACCAGGAAGTTTTTCCTAATGTCCAACCTAAACCGCCCTTGCTGCAATTTAAGCCCGTTGCTTCTTGTCCTGTCCTCAGAGGTTAAGAACAATTCTTCTCCCTCCTCCTCGTAACAATCTCTTATGGACTTGAAAACGGTGATCACGTCCCCTCTCAGTCGTCTCTCCAGACTAGACAAACCCCATTTTTTTCAGTCTTCCCGCATAGATCACGTTTTCTCGTCCTTTATTCATCCAAGCAACAAATCCGCCAAGGGCTGGGGGGGAAGAAATGTCCGACTGAAACCCAGAGGGTTGGTTTTAACATTTGTGCTGGTGTCGCTCTGGTGAGCAGGCATGTGAAAAACCCTGTACCCGCCAGTCGTGCCGGCACAAGCTGTAGTGTAGACACCGTTGTATGGCGGAAAAAGCTCTCAGGGGACTGGCATTGGCTATGCCGACAAAAGCCCTGTCCTGCCGGTATAAGCCGGGTCTCCATTGGTTTGCTGGTCTTGCTAGCGATTAGCCATGGGAACAAACTCCCCCATGGAGGATTCGCTTGGTTCCTATCTGGCAGCTGCTTTAGCCAAACACAAGAGTTTGGGCTCAGCACAGGCCGAATTCCGAATTCTCGGGCCCGCGAGACCCGGGAGACGGCCCCTTCTGCTGTTAAAATAGACGACGCTGCACGGGGTACCGCCAGCTAGGGGGCCCACTCTGGAAATGAACCCCTGGGGGACCCAGAGACATGTTAGCAAATCAAAGCCCCCCTCAGCACCTCCTCTGTGCCAGCCCCATGCGTTGTGTCCAACAGGAGGCGCTAGGTCGCGGTCGGTCTGTCCCCGCCGCGGAGGCGAGAGAGAGAATCCGCCGGCTGTTTAACCCGACAGCCCTTGGCCGAGCGAGATCCAGCTTCGGAACGAGAGATGGATTCAGGCTGGGAATAACGGGGCCCGTTTTGCCCAGCGAGGGGCACGAACCCGGGGGAGCTGCCCACGGGATGGGGCGGTTTCTGCGTCGCTTGGCGGCTCTCGCTAAGAGAGATGCTGAGATCCCTGGAGTTACAGCCAGAAGGGACCGATCTGAGCGCTTAGCCTGACCTCCCGCACTGCGTGGCCCAGAGAAGCCACCCAGCTCTTCCTGCACTGAGATTCTGACTAGCTCACCCACCAGATATGGGCGGGGAGCCAAAGCTCTCAGGGGACGCGGGCAGAGGCGGAGCCAGCGTGGCTGCACTGAGACGTCTGTTTCCGGGGCCACTGGGGTGCTGCCTGGGTACCAGGAGGCAGTGGTGGGGTTGGGAGAGGTCCGTGGCGGTGCCTCTGGGCACCATGGGGCTCGGGTGTGTAATGGGGCATCAGATCACGTGGCTGTTTCAGAAGGGTGTGCCTGGAAGGCAGGTGGGCCTAGTGGTTAGGACACTGGGTTAGGATAATGGAGCTCTGGGTTCGAGTCCTGGCTTAGCTGGAGATGTTTTGTGGCCTCAGCGTCAGGTTATCCAAGGCCCCGCACCTGTGGTGGGAGTCAGAGGGCCGAGAATCTGCCCCCAAACTCTCAGAGACCCCCTCAGTCAAACAGGAGGAGTTGACCCTTCCCCGTGACGGCGTGAGCAACTGAGGGCAGGGGCTGGGCCGTGTCTGGCACGACGGGAACCCTGGTCTTTGGCGGGGGCGAGGCCTTGCTCTCAGGCAGGGTCTGCGCAGCGCTCGGCACAATGTGGGGCCCTGATCTCGGGCGGGGTCTGGGCAGCGCCCGGCACAATGTGGGGCCCTGATCTCAGGCGGGGTCTGGGCAGCGCTCGGCACAATGTGGGGCCGTGATCTCGGGCGGGGTCTGGGCAGCGCCCGGCACAATGTGGGGCTCTGATCTCGGGCGGGGTCTGGGCAGCGCCCTGCACAATGTGGGGCCCTGATCTCGGGCGGGGTCTGGGCAGCGCTCGGCACAATGTGGGGCCGTGATCTCGGGCGGGGTCTGGGCAGCGCCCGGCACAATGTGGGGCCCTGATCTCGGGCGGGGTCTGGGCAGCGCCCGGCACAATGTGGGGCTCTGATCTCGGGCGGGGTCTGGGCAGCGCCCGGCACAATGTGGGGCCCTGATCTCAGGCGGGGTCTGGGCAGCGCCCGGCACAATGTGGGGCTGTGATCTCGGGAGGGGTCTGGGCAGCGCCCGGCACAATGTGGGGCTCTGATCTCGGGCGGGGTCTGGGCAGCGCCCGGCACAATGTGGGGCTCTGATCTCGGGCGGGGTCTGGGCAGCGCCCGGCACAATGTGGGGCTCTGATCTCGGGCGGGGTCTGGGCAGTGCCCGGCACGACGGGTCCCTGATCTGGGCTGAGGCCTCTATGTGTTACCGTAATGCAGTGAGCCAATAGCACCCTCTAATCCTGCCCGCCATGTGCTGGGTGCAGCTGGGGAGATCTGAACCGGGGGAAGTGGGTTGATCCCAGTGGACTATCCTAGGCCTCAGCATAAGGGCTAGAACCCAGGAGTCCTGGCTCCCTGTCTCTGTACCCTCCCCACTAGGTGCTACTGCCCTTCCAGACACAGGGCCAGAACCCAGGCGTCCTGGCTCCCAGGCCTCCCCGTGACCCCCAGACTCCCTTCCCCCCGCAGCTCCAGGAGCCCTGACCCCCAGCCACATCACTAACATGCCGGCTTAGCCCCCCCGACCCGTCTCGTTCTCTCGCCGATTCTCTCCCTGCGCTGTAGAACTCCCCTGACACGGGGGGGCGCACGGGGGGGAGCGGATGTGTGGGAGAATAGCAGCGCTCCGTGGCTGGCAGCCCGGTGCCTCCTGTCGCCTGGGTGCTCAATGCCCCATTGTCCGCAGGGCCTGGGGCCAGCATTGTGTGTGCCGGGTTTGTCTCTGCGTGGGGGGAAGGGGAGGGGGCGTTTCGCTCCCCTCTTGCCTCCCTGCCTGGTGCACAATGGAGGATTATCATGCCACGGATGACTTGCTTTGCTGCGGAGACGGGCAAGGGAGGACAGGCCCGGGGTCAGGACTCCTGGGTTCTATCCCCAGCACTGGGAGCAGAAGGGAAGGGGGTCTAGTGGTTAGAGCGGGGGGGGGAAGCTGGGAGCCAGGACTCCTGGTTCTGTCTCTGGGAGGGGAGTGGGGTCTAGTGGTTAGAGCGGGGGGGTGGGGGCTGGGCACAAGGACTTGATTTAAAAATGGCCTTTGATGGAGGATGTTCCCGCAACTGTCATGCCCCTGCCACAGCCACTCGGTGATTTCTCCAGCTGGGGAATGGGGATATCAGGGTTTTTTAAAAAAAATCTTGAGATTGTCTTAAAAAATCATAAGATTTAAAAAAAAATCAGTCCATTTGGGGTATATTCGCTCTGGGTTCTGAGCCTTTAGGAGGCAGGTTGTCAAGCTTCTCTCTGCACCTGCGAAGGCTTTTTGATTGCCATGAAAGCTGGGATTCCCTCGTCAGCCCCATGGCCCCATGGCTCGAGCAGCTGGGGAAACACCAAACATTGCTAGTGCTGGCGAAACTGCGGACGTGGCGGTTAAAGGGGATCGACGGTTAGAACACCTGGGTTCTGGCCCAGCCCTGGGGATGGGGCTACTAGAGGAAGGGAGAATATGGACACCTAGATCTATCCCCAGCTGTGGGAGGGGAGTGTGATCTAGTGGTTAGAGTGGGGGGGGCGGAGTCAGGATGCCTGGGTTCTAGTCCCAGCTATGTGATGGGAGTGGTGTCTAGTGGCTACAGCAGGGTTGTTATTCTCACTTCTGCCCCAGATTTGCTGTGTGAGACGTCTACAAAAATCACTTACTTGCTTTTGTGCCTCAGTTTCCCCCTCAGTATTGTGGGGATGGCAACGTCTTCCAGAAACTAGGCAGGACTTGGCTGAAACCTGCGAACCCACCCAGCTCCTCCGCAGCCAGCTGGGCACGCTGACCCAGGGCCGGCTCCAGGGTTTTTGCCGCCCCA